>NC_074700.1:13645877-13810877 GCF_029448725.1 Salvelinus fontinalis | reverse complement strand
GCCTGCTGCCAGACTGAAGCAGGGAGATAATCAGAGGAAGAATTCCAGAATGTTAGAATCCTGGAGATTGTTCTTAGAAGGAAATTTGAATGATGAAATATTTAGGATTTCGCTGAAATGTTTTGTCTTTCTGCTGTTTGGGTATGATGTCATTAAGACTTTTTGTGAGCGACCCCCATTCCCACAGATACACACATAAACACACACAAACACACACACGTTCCGATAAACAAGCGCTTAGCCTAAACAGGAAATGCTGGGGCCCCTGTGTGTTTCTGCGGATGTTCTTTGTTGTGAGGTCATGTATGGATGAGATGGTCAGCTACGTTATATACAGAGCCTTTGGAAAGTATTCAGACTCCTTGTCTTTTTCCACATTTTGTTACATTACAGCCATATTCTAAAATGGAATAAATGTATATTTTTTCTCAGCAATCTACACACAATACCCCATGATGACCAAGCGAAAACAGTTTTTATTTTTTATGTTTGCATATAAAGAATGCACCGTATTTGCATAAGTATTCAGACCCTTTGCTATGAGACTCGAAATTGAGCTCAGGTGCATCCTGTTTCCATTGATCATCCTTGAGATGTTTCTACAACTTGATTGGAGTCCACCTGTGGAAAATTAAATTGATTGAGTTCATCATACCCTGATGAAGACAGCTTGTCTGTCGAAACGTTGGATATACATTTTTTGCATGTGAGCTCCTAGAGTGTGCGGCTCTCCTTTATTTTCAAATTCAATTGATTGGACATGATTTGGAAAGGCACACACCTGTCTATATAAGATCCCAGTTGACAGTGCAGAGCAAACACCAAGCCATGAGGTCAAAAAAATTACCAGAGAACACCGAGACAGGATTGTGTCGAGGCACAGATCTGGGGAAGGGTACCAAAACATTTCTGAAGGTCCCCAAGAACACAGTGGCCTCCATCATTCTTAAATGGAAGAAGTTTGGAACCACCAAGACTCTTCCTAGAGCTGGCTGCCCGGCCAAACTGAGTAATCGGGGGAGAAGGGCCTTGGTCTGGGAGGTAACCAAGAACCCAATGTTCACTCTGACTGAGCTCCAGAGTTCCTCTGTGGAGATGGGAGAACATTCCAGAAGGACAACCATCTCTGCACCACTCCACCAATCAGGCCTTTATGGTAGAGTGGCCAGACGAAAGCCACTCATTAACATCTCTGGGTAGGGGGCAGTATTTTCACGTCCGGATGAAAAGCGTGCCCTAAGTAAACTGCCTGTTACTCAGGCCAAGAAGCTAGGAGATGCAAATAATTGGTAGATTTGGATAGAAAACACTCTAAAGTTTTTAAAACTGCTAAAATAATGTCTGTGAGTATAACAGAACTGATATGGCAGGCGAAACTCCGAGGACAAACCATCCCCTCCAAAAATAATGTTCATCCTACCACTGATTTCAATGGCTGGCACTTTTACAATAGGGAAAATCGTGCCCGATTGCAGTTCCACTAGATGTCAACAGTCTTTAGAAAGAGTTTCAGGCTGGTTTTTGGATAAAAATTGCCAGAAATTGTCGTTTTTCTAGGTGGCTCCCATTTTGGCTGTTGTGTTTCCAAGCGCGTGAATGAGAGGGCGTTCTTTGGTATTTTTCTCCGGTCAAGACAATAATGATTTTCCGTCTTAAATGTTATTGTTTATTTACGTATTAGGGTACCTAAGGTTTGATTATAAACGTTGTTTGACTTTTGGAAAAGTTTATTAGTAACATTTGGTATTCATTTTGTATGCATTTTGATGGAATGAAACTGGGTGGATTATTGACTGAAGCGCAACAGCTAAACTGAGTTTTTATGGATATAAAGAAGGACATTATCGAACAAAAGGACCATTTGTGATGTAACTGTAAACTTTTGGAGTGCCAACAGAAGAAGATCATCAAAGGTAAGGTATTTTTTGTATCGCTATTTATGACTTTTGTGTCGCACCTGCCTGGTTGAAATACGTTTTCATGGTTTTGTATGCGGGACGCTGTCTTCAGATAATCGCATGGTGTGCTTTCGCCATAAAGCCTTTTTGAAATCTGACACAGCGGCTGGATTAACAAGAAGTTAAGCTTTATTTTGATGTATTACACTTGTGATTTTATTAAAATGTATTATTTATAATTCTGTAGTTTGAATTTCGCGCTCTGCAATTTCACCAGATGCTGGTCAGGTGGGACGCTATCGTACCACCTGCCCATAAGAAGTAAAAAAAAAAGGCACATGACAGCCCGCTTGGAGTTTGCCAAAAGCCACCTAAAGACTCTCAGACCATGACAAACAAGATTCTCTGGTCTGATGAAACCAAGATTGAACTCTTTGGCCTGAATGCCAAGCGTCACGTCTGGAGGAAACCTGGCATCATCCCTACGGTGAAGCATGGTTGGTGACAGCATCATTCTTTGGGGATGTTTTTCAGCGGCAGGAACTGGGTGACTAGTCAGGATCGAGGCAAAGATGAACGGAGCAAAGTACAGAGATCCTGGATGAAAATCTGCTCCACAGCACTCAGGACTGGGGCGAAGGTTTACCTTCCAACAGGACAACAACCCTGAGCACACAGCCAATACAAAGCAGGAGTTGTTTTGGGACAAGTCTCTGAATGTCCTTGAGTGGCCCAGCCTGATCCCGGACTTGAACCCGATCGAATATCTCTGGGGAGACCTGAAAATAGCTGTGCAACGCCGCTCCCCATCCAACCTGACAGAGCTTGAGAGGATCTGCAGAGAAGAATGGGAGAAACTCCCCAAATACAGATGTGCCAAGCTTGTAGCGTCATACCCAAGAAGACTCAAGGCTGTAATCGCTGCCAAAGGTGCTTCAACAAAGTACAGAGGAAAGGGTCTGAATACTTATGTAAATGTGGTATAAAAAATACAAATTAAACAGTTTTTCTTTCATTATGGGGTAATGTGTGTAGATTGAGGATTAAAAAAAAATATAATTTTAGAATAAGGCTGTAACGTGACAAAATGTGTAAAAGTGAAGGGGTCTGAATACTTTCCGAAGGCACTGTTAGGGTAGCTGAGGATGCCTTACTGTAGGTTGACATGGCGATGCTGTGCGAATACAGACAAATGAGTCACTGTAACGATATGCCAAATCAAATCAAATGCTATTGGTCACATACACATGTTGGTCACGTACACACGTCACTTTTTACTGTTATAATGCGTGTGTTGTGTGGTGAGTGACGGGGTGTGTGTGTATCTCGTCCTACCGGTGTGTCTGTTTGTGACTTGGCTGGGTAAGTGGAGGGTATAATGGCTGTCTCCATTCCAGGTGTGTCTGTGACTTGGCTGGGTAAGTGGAGGGTATAATGACTGTCTCCACTCCAGGTGTGTCTGTGACTTGGCTGGGTAAGTGGAGGGTATAATGACTGTCTCCACTCCAGGTGTGTCTGTGACTTGGCTGGGTAAGTGGATGGTATAATGGCTGTCTCCACTCCAGGTGTGTCTGTGACTTGGCTGGGTAAGTGGAGGGTATAATAGCTGTCTCCACTCCAGGTGTGTCTGTGACTTGGCTGGGTAAGTGGAGGGTATAATGGCTGTCTCCACTCCAGGTGTGTCTGTGACTTGGCTGGGTAAGTGGAGGGTATAATGGCTGTCTCCACTCCAGGTGTGTCTGTGACTTGGCTGGGTAAGTGGAGGGTATAATGACTGTCTCCACTCCAGGTGTGTCTGTGACTTGGCTGGGTAAGTGGAGGGTATAATGGCTGTCTCCACTCCAGGTGTGTCTGTGACTTGGCTGGGTAAGTGGAGGGTATAATGGCTGTCTCCACTCCAGGTGTGTCTGTGACTTGGCTGGGTAAGTGGAGGGTATAATGGCTGTCTCCACTCCAGGTGTGTCTGTGACTTGGCTGGGTAAGTGGAGGGTATAATGGCTGTCTCCACTCCAGGTGTGTCTGTGACTTGGCTGGGTAAGTGGAGGGTATAATGGCTGTCTCCACTCCAGGTGTGTCTGTGACTTGGCTGGGTAAGTGGAGGGTATTAATAGCTGTCTCCACTCCAGGTGTGTCTGTGACTTGGCTGGGTAAGTGGAGGGTATAATGGCTGTCTCCACTCCAGGTGTGTCTGTGACTTGGCTGGGTAAGTGGAGGGTATAATGACTGTCTCCACTCCAGGTGTGTCTGTGACTTGGCTGGGTAAGTGGAGGGTATAATGGCTGTCTCCACTCCAGGTGTGTCTGTGACTTGGCTGGGTAAGTGGAGGGTATAATGGTTGTCTCCACTCCAGCATCTCTAATCAGCACTGCTCCTGGACACTCGTTAGATGTCGGGGTGGGTGTGTGTCCGGCGAATAACTATCAGTGGACTGGAGCCTGTTAGTCCAGTACCATTATTAGTCTGGAAGGACCAGCCTCACACCTCACTGTCTCACACACACACACACACACCTGTTGTTGTGTTATGGGGTTAGTAGTGGAGTATGGTGTGTTACAATGGAAACCGACTGGTTTGCTTCCTCATCTGATTCATGATTAGAAGTGATGATATTGACCTGCACCCAGGCATCTACACTGTACATGTCCAACATACTATACGTATCTGACTGTCAAAGGCTTTTAGTGTCTGTCTGTGTCTGTGTGTTTACCAGTGTGTATCGTGTGTGTGTGTTATTCACAGCTATTGTGTGCTTGTGTTGCAGGTACAGGCGATACCCGGCCCACGCAGGTACACACCCACACACACAGAACAGACATGGTGGGACGACAACACTGGCAGGTGAGACATGTTTGTGTGTGAACGCTCTAATAGATTATCGATGCACTGCTGTGCCAGTTGGTTGGCTGAGCCAGGAGCTGGAAATGGGATGAGAGTCCCTTGTTGAAAAACAGACACACACACACCTGCTTGGGTTCTTATAGAAAGCTGAGCTCCATTCTGTCTCTACTCAGGGGAGACGAAAGAAAAAAGAGGAGGAGGGAGGATGCAGAGTGGAGGAAGGAGAGAGAGGAGTGAGAGAGAGGAAGAAAGAGAGAAGGAGGAGGGAGCCGGTCACTCAGACAGATATTCACACAGGTCAAGCCATGCTGAGAGGGAGGGAGGGAGGGAGGGAGGGAGGGAGGGAGGGAGGGAGGGAGGGAGGGAGGGAGGGAGGGAGGGAGGGAGGGAGAGAGGGAGGGAGGGAGGGAGGTAGGGTCGAGCCATGCTGAGAGAAAGAGGAGGCAGGAAGGGACCGAGAGCGAGGAGGGAGGGAGGGAAGGTCGAGCCATGCTGAGAGAGAGAGAGAGGAGGAGGGAGGGATAGGGAGGGAGACAAAGAATGAGCAGAAGATAAAGAGGAAGAGAGATAGCCAGCTCTGCATGCTCCTGTCACCTCTCCCCTCTCTCGTTCTCGCTCTCTCTCCCTATCTCTCTCGTTATCTCTCTCTCGTGCTCTCTCTCCCTCACTTTGTGAACAGATGGGTGGAGGTATCAGATGTTAATGAAAGACGATAGAAAAGGGGGCTATGAAAAGACCATGACCAACAGCCAGCTCTGCGAACACCACACACACACACACACACACACACACACACACACACACACACACACACACACACACACACACACACACACACACACACACACACACACACACACACACACACACACACACACACACACACACACACACACACACACACAGTCCTGCTGGAACATATGCATCTTACTGACAACACTGACACACACTCACAATTTCACATACACATTCAACCACATTCTCTGTTGCTCTCCCACTCTCCTCTCTCTCCTCCCTCTCTCCTCCCTCTCTCTCTCCCTCTTTCTCTCCCTCTCTCACCCACTCCCTCTCTCTCCCTCCTCCGTCTCTCTCCTCTCTCCCTCTTGCTCTCTCCTCCCTCCCTCTTTCTCTCTCTCCTCCCTCTCCCTCTCTCTCCTCCCTCTCTCTCTCCCTCTTTCTCACCCTCTCTCCCCCTCTCCCTCTCTCTCCCTCCTCCGTTTCTCCTCCCTCCTTCTTTCTCTCTCTCCTCCCTCTCCCTCTCTCTCTCTCCATCTCTCTCTCTCCTCCCCCTCTCTTTGTTCTCTGCAGACTGTTCTAATGCTCATACTCCAGCTCTCCCATTAGACTGTCTGATGGTGTTGCTATTTATTATATATGAACATGACATGTTTCTGACACTTGTGTGTGTGTGTGTGTGTGTGTGTGTGTGTGTGTGTGTGTGTGTGTGTGTGTGTGTGTGTGTGTGTGTGTGTGTGTGTGTGTGTGCGTGCGTGCGTGCGTGCGTGCGTGCGTGCGTGCGTGTGTGTGTGTGGGTGGTAGAAGGTGTTGAGGTTTTTGATTGACCAGCAGCATCCAATGAAGTGAAGTATGGGTTTGTGTGTGTTTGTACTGTATGTAAGATATGAGTGTGTCTGATTTTTTCTCCTCTATAGATTGCTCTCTGGTTGAAAAAGCTTTGCTTTTGTGTATTCAACACCAGTGTGTATGTGTAAACACACACACACACACACACACACACACACACACACACACACACACACACACACACACACACACACACACACACACACACACACACACACACACACACACACACACACACACTTAAGCTTCAACCCAATGACCTTGTGCTGAGATGTTATGATTTGACAGAGAGGCAGATGAATAGCAAGAAGAAAGGGTTAAGAGAAAGAGAGAAGGGGGGGTGTTGAAAAGAACTTGCAGGCCTCTCGGAGAAGAAAGGGTGTTAACAGACATATCTTTGAGAGTTCATCTCTTTCAGTGTCAGTCGGTACACATACAATTTGGACTGATTGTGAATTCATTGCTCAAGATGATAGGTAGATAGTGTTTAGAGTGAGAATGTAGCTCTGTCTTTCACTACGATATGAAAACACACTGACCACGTTGACATGCAAACAGTAGTCCGGATAGGAGCTCATATCCCACTTAAGGTCTTATTCGGGAGAAGATGTTTACATGCACCTTTAATATACCGCTCACATGTTTTCCTGTATACATGAATAAACAGAATATTCCTCATTTCAGTTCATATGGGTTAAATGGAATAGTAACTGAAATCTGGACTGTAGGCCTATAATTAACCTATAATCTCTCAGCGTAATATAATATTAACTCTTGCAGAATTATGCTTTTCTTGAAGTAAAATTGTACAACAAGTGTTCATTTTGTCTCAGGAACAGGAGTGGAGAAATAGGATTTCTTTCTTTCAGCATCTCTTGAGAAAATGAAAATGCTCCTGCGAGTGTAGTGTTAGCTTTGACACTGTTACGCAAGCGGACAGTATTTCAACCACATAAACTATGATGAAACTACCCAAAATGAACTGAAGTCTTCTCAGAAACGTGTGTCCTCGTTTTCTCAGCTTTTCATCTCTTTAAAACAGGCCAAACTGATGACATTTGGACATTTTGCAGAAGACCAATCTTTCCACTATTTTCAAGTTATTGCGTTTTCTTCTCTGTCCTTATACGAAACAGACATTTTTACCGGTGCTAACTAGATTACTAATGCATTCATTCAATGTTTTATTTAACTAGGCAAGTCAGTTAAGAACAGATTCTTATTTACAATGACGGCCTACATCGGACAACACTGGACCAATTGTGCTCCGCCCTACGGGACTCCCAATCACGATCGGATGTGATGCAGCCTGGATTCGGACCAGGGACTGTAGTGAATGTACACTGAGATGCAGTGTCTTAGACCTCTGCGCCACTCGGGAGCCCACATCAATGTAAGACATTATTCTGGTTACTACTTTATATAATCTTCTGGCAAAACAAGTTATGAAGAGAAGGTGCGTGTACAGTTGAAGTCATTAAAACTCGTTTTTCAACCACTCCACACATTTCTTGTTAAAAAAATATAGTTTTGGCAAGTCGGTTAGGACATCTACTTTGTGCAGGACACAAGTCATTTTTCCAACAATTGTTTACAGACAGATTATTTCACCTATAATTCACTGTATCACAATTCCAGTGGGTCAGAAGTTTACATACACTAAGTTGACTGTGCCTTTAAACAGCTTGGAAAATTCCAGAAATTTCTGTCATGGCTTTAGAGGCTTCTGATAGGCTAATTGACATCATTTGAGACAATTGGAGGTGTACCTGTGGATGTATTTCAAGGCCTACCTTCAAACCCAGTGTCTCTTTGCTTGACATCATGGGAAAATCAAAATAAATCAGCCAAGACCTCAGAAAAACAATTGTAGACCTCCACAAGTCTGGTTCATCCTTGGGAGCAGTTTCCAAACGCCTGAAGGTACCACGTTCATCTGTACAAACAATAGTACGCAAGTATAAACATCATGGGACCACGCAGCTGTCATACCGCTCAGGAAGGAGACGCGTTCTGTCTCCTAGAGATGAACGTACTTTGGTGCGAAAAGTGCAAGTCAATCCCAGAACAACAGCAAAGGACCTTGTGAAGATACTGGAGGAAACGGGTACAAAAGTATCTATATCCACAGTAAAACGAGCCCTGTATTGACATAATCTGAAAGGCCACTCAGCAAGGAAGGAGCCACTGCTCCAAAACCGGCATAAAAAAGCCAGACTACGGTTTGCAACTGCACATGGGAACAAAGATCATACTTTTTGTAGAAATGTTCTCTGGTCGGATGAAACAAAAATAGAACTGTTTGGCTATAATGGCCATCATTATGTTTGGAGGAAAAAGTTGGAGGCTGTCACGTTCCTGACCTGTTTTCCTTTGTTATGTATTTGTTTTAGTTGGTCAGGGCGTGAGTTGGGTGGGTTGGTCTAGGTTTGATTTTCTATGTTGGGATTTTGTGTTCGGCCTGGTATGATTCTCAATCAGAGACAGCTGTCAATCGTTGTCCCTGATTGAGAATCATACTAAGGCAGCCAGGGTTTCACTTGTCTTTTGTGGGTGTTTGTTCCTGTGTCAGTGTTTGGGCCACACAGGACTGTTTCAGGTTAGTCACGTTTGTTGGGTTTTGTAATTTGTAGTGTTTGTTGTTTTTCCATTAAAACATGAATACTTACCACTCCGCATCTTGGTCCGATCCATGCTCCTCCTCGTCTGAGGAGGAGAACGACTACGACAGCCGTTACAGAGGCTTGCAAGCCAAAGAACACCATCCCAACCGTGACGCACGGGGGTGGCAGCATCATGTTGTGGGGGGGATTTGCTGCAGGAGGGACTGGTGCACTTCACAAAATAGATTGCATCATGTGGAGGAAAAATTATGTGGATATATTGAAGCAACATCTCAAGACATCAGTCAGGAAGTTAAAGCTTGGTCGTAAATGGGTCTTCCAAATGGACAATGACCCCAAGCATACTTCCAAAGTTGCGGCAAAATGGCTTAAGGACAACAAATTCAAGGTATTGGAGTGGCCATCACAAAGCCCTGACCTCAATCCCATAGAAAATTTGTGGGCAGAACTGAAAAAGCGTGTGCAAGCAAGGAGGCCTACATACCTGACTCAGGTACACCAGCTTTGTCAGGAGGAATGGGTCAAAATTCACCCAACTTATTGTGGGAAGCTTATGGAAGGCTACCAGAAATGTTTGACCCAAGTTAAACAATTTTAAAGGCAATGCTACCAAATACTAATTGAGTGCATGTAAACTTCTGACCCACTGGGAATGTGATGAAAGAAATAAAAGCGGAAATAAATCATTCTTTCTACTATTATTCTGACATTTCACATTCTTAAAATAAAGTGGTGATCCTAACTGATCTAAAACAGGGAATTTTTACTACGATTAAATGTCAGGAATTGTGAAAAAGTGAGTTTAAATGTATTTAGCAAAAGTGTATGTAAATTTCAGACTTCAACTGTATCTACAGTCGTGGCCAAAAGTTTTGAGAATAACACAAATATTAATTTTCACAAAGTCTGCTGCCTCAGTTTGTATGATGGCAATTTGCATATACTCCAGAATGTTATGAAGAGTGATCAGATGAATTGCAATTAATTGCAAAGTCCATCTTTGCCATGCAATTGAACTGAATCCCCAAAAAACATTTCCCCTGCATTTCATCCCTGCCACAAAAGGCCCAGCTGACATCATGTCAGTGATTCTCTCGTTAACACAGGTGTTAGTTGACGAGGACAAGGCTAGAGATCACTCTGTCATGCTGATTGAGTTCAAATAACAGAATGGAAGCTTCAAAAGGAGGGTGGTGCTTGGAATCATTGTTCTTCCTCTGTCAAGCATGGTTACCTGCAAGGAAACACGTGTCGTCATCATTGCTTTGCACAAAAAGGGTTTCACAGGCAAATATATTGCTGCCAATAAGATTGCACCTAAATCAACCATTTATTGGATCATCAAGAACGGTTCAATTGTTGTGAAGAAGGCTTCAGGGCGCCCAATAAAGTCCAGCAAGCGCCAGGATCGTCTCCTAAAGTTGATTCAGCTGCGGGATCGGGGCGCCACCAGTACAGAAATTGCTCAGGAATGGCAGCAGGCAGATGTGAGTGCATCTGCACACACAGTGAGGCGAAGACTTTTGGGGATGGACTGGCGTCAAGAAGGGCAGCAAAGAAGCCCTTTCTCTCCAGGAAAAACATCAGGGACAGACTGATATTCTGCAAAAGGTACAGGGATTGGACTGCTGAGGACTGGGGTAAAGTCATTTTCTCTGATGAATCCCCTCTCCGATTGTTTGGGGCATCCGGGAAAAAAGCTTGTCCGGAGAAGACAAGAAGAGCGCTACCATCAGTCCTGTGTCATGGCAACGGTAAAGCATCCTGAGACCATTCATGTGTGGGTTTGCTTCTCAGCCAAGGGAGTGGGCTCGCTCACAGTTTTGCCTAAGAACACAGCCATGAATAAAGAATGGTACCAACACATCCTCCGAGAGCAACTTCTCCCAACCATCCAGGAACAGTTTGGTGACGAACAATGCCTTTTCCAGCATGATGGAGCACCTTGCCATAAGGCAAAAGTGATAACTAAGTGGCTCGGGGAACAAAACATCGATATTTTGGGTCCATGGCCAGGAAACTCCCCAGAACTTAATCCCATTGAGAACTTGTGGTCAATCCTCAAGAGGCGGGTGGACAAACAAAAACCCACAAATTCTGACAAACTCCAAGCATTGATTATGCAAGAATGGCCTGCCATCAGTCAGGATGCGGCCCAGAAGTTAATTGACAGCATGCCAGGGCGGATTGCAGAGGTCTTGAAAAAGAAGGGTCAACACTGCAAATATTGACTCTTTGCATCAACTTCATGTAATTGTCAATAAAAGCCTTTGACACTTATGAAATGCTTGTAATTATACTTCAGTATTCCATAGTAACATCTGACAAAATTATCTAAAGACACTGAAGCAGCAAACTTTGTGGAAATTAATATTTGTGTCATTCTCAAAACTTTTGGCCACGACTGTAACTATAGTTGACAAACAAATGGCATACCAAATGTCGGAAATTATAATATGGCCTACCAAATGTCGGAAATTATAATATGGTCTACCAAATGTCGGAAATTATAATATGGTCTACCAAATGTCGGAAATTATAATATGGCCTACCAAATGTAGGAAATTATAATATGGCCTACCAAATGTCGGAAATTGTAATCAGAAACGTGTCTAAATTAGGGGTTAAAGTAGCCCGTAGGCTAAACGCTCTAGTATGGATTTTCAGCTAAATCAATTATTATGGTGGATCAAGCTATGCAGGTAGCTGACTTTTTTTAAGTGATTTGTTTGACAATCAGATGACAACACCCATGATATGCGAAACTGATCCTGCACACACCGTGAAAAACAACAGTCAACGGGGTAAGATGTTTACATGCCACAGTATCCCGTCTAAGATCAGCATTTCCCAGGCATCTTATCCGGGTTTCTCATAACCGGGATACAAGCTTTTTTGGGTTATTTTAAACCGGATATGATGTTTATATGAGTCAACTTGAGTATCCCAAATAATAACGGGATATTGGTGTGCATGTAAACGCGGTCACTGAATCAAAGGGAATGTTTTGGGAGAGAGGTAGCGATAGAGAGGTAGAGAAAGGGGGAGATAAATGGAGAGGGATAGAGGATATGAGAGAGTGAGGAAGAGAGAGGGAGAGTGGTGTCTAGAGGAATAGTGCTAATATCAGTGCTAATTGAACACAGCTGCAACACGTTAAACAGGAATTGCCAATTAATGAGACCGCATGCCCCCGGTTGAGTATATCTTTAAAAAATAAGAGCTAAAAAGAACGAGGGAATGAAACATTTATGAAAAAAAGGAATTGAATTATTTACAGCGTCAAGAGGAAAACCTGTTTGTGCTCTCTCTCCCTCTTTCTTCCTGTCTTTCAGCGGATTTCTGCTTCCTTCTGTCCATTAATTAAGTGTTCTGCCTCTTTCTCTCCGCTTCCCTCCTTTCATTCCCGTCTGCTGTCCTTCCTCTCTGTGGAGAGAGCGGGATCTCACAAAAGAGGAAGTGCTCCAGGGTAAAGGGGGATGAGGAGGAGGAAGAGGAAAGGAAACAGAAAGAGGGCTGAATGTATAGACAGAGCCTTGACACACTAATGTGCTGCACTCAAACTTGAATGGGAGTGTGTGTGTGTTTGTGTTCATGCTTTAGATGCCTGTGAGTTTGAGAGTTTCTGTGTGTTATGAGAGGGATACAGTACATGCAGTAGAAGTGTGTGTTGTTTGGTAGTATAAAGTGTGTATTTATGAGCTTACACATTCCTGTGTGTGTGTGTGTGTGTGTGTGTGTGTGTGTGTGTGTGTGTGTGTGTGTGTGTGTGTGTGTGTGTGTGTGTGTGTGTGTGTGTGTGTGTGTGTGTGTGTGTGTGTGTGTGTGTGTACAGCCCAGATCTGTGTTGAAATACTGTTTGTAATCTTTCTAATACGTTAAGCGTTCCCTTTAGCCTGCCTGGAGTTCCAGATGGGTGGGCAGTATCATTTGCACTTTTGGGGCTTTTCTATTTGTCCCATTTCAGCATGCAAGCTCAATCAAACCCAGCTAAAGTATTTGAAATGATTTCAAGTAGTATTTGAAGCCAGCTTTGGTACAGCAGGGCTTATCCTGTGCAGACCCGGTTGAGTCCCAAATGACACCCTATTCCCTATATAGTGCACTACTTTTAACCTGATTCCTATGTGCCCTGGCCAAAAGTAATGTACTATATAGGGGATAGGGTGACATTTAGGACGTAGTGTAGGTCTGGCCTGTGGATCCAGTGAGTCTGGCTCTAACTCTCTTATTTAACTGTTGTGATTACAGCAACACTGATAACACTGCAGTGTACAGCACTCACTGAATCACATCCACCCTCGCTCGCTCTCTCTTTCTCTCTCTCTCTCTCTCTCTCTCTCTCTCTCTCTCTCTCTCTCTCTCTCTCTCTCTCTTCTTACTATCTCTCTCTCTCTATCGCGCTCTCTAACTTCTTACTTTCTCTCTCTCTCTTCTTACTATCTCACTCTCTCTTTCTTCTTACTATCTCTCTCTCTCTCTCTTTCTTCTTGCTATCTCTTTCTTTATTCTTACTATCTCTATCTCTTCTTGTTATCTCTCACTTTCTTCTTACTATCTCTCTCTCTTTCTTCGTCATATATCTCTATCTTTCTTCTTACTATCTCTCTCTCTCTCTCTTTCTTCTTACTATCTCTCTCTCTTTCATCTTGCTATCTCTCTCTTTCTTCTTACTATCTCTCTCTCTTTCTTCTTGCTATCTCTCTCTCTTTCTTCTTAATATATCTCTATATCTTTCTTCTTACTATCTCTCTCTCTCTTTCTTCTTACTATCTCTCTCTGTTTCTTCTTGCTATCTCTCTCTTTCTTCTTGCTATCTCTCTCTTTCTCTCTTTCTTCTTACTATCTCGCTCTCTCTCTTTCTTCTCACTATCTCTCTCTTTCTCTCTTCTTACTATCTCTCTCTCTCTCTCCCTCTCTCTCTCTCTCTGTTCTCTCTTCCTGCTGTGCTCTTCCTCATTCTACTCTCTCGCTCCTCTCTCTCGCTCTCCCCCCCCTTTCTCTGCATTCAGTCCACCCCTCCCTCTTCTTTCCCCCTCTCCCACTCTACCACATCTCCCTCCTTTTCCCCCCTCTTCCATTCTGCCCTCTCTTTTTGGCTGAGGCTCAAATATCGCAAATGCTATTACATATTGGCTAAGGGCCAAATCAACGCAGTAATAAATCAATAGGAAGTTACATTACGTAATAGACCCAGAGAGATGTCTCACTGCTGACCCTGTTACACAGGTTTATTCCCCTCTCCACTCCGCTCAGCTCATAGTACAGTATCTCTCTGTCTTCCTATTCACTCACTCTCTCTTTCTGTCTCATCTCTCTTTCTCATATGTTATCTCTCTCTCTTTCTGCTACCCATATTAACTCTCTCTTTCGCTCTCTCTCGCTCTCTTTCACTAATTATCTCTCTCCGCCACCCTTATAATCTCCCTCTGTGTCATTCTCATAGCTTAAAGGGCAATTCGAAAGTGAGATTAAAATGGATCTAATTGTAATTTATTGTCAGTGACCTACACAAAATACTCTCTATTAAAGTCAAAGTGGAAGAAAAATTCTACATTTGTAAGAAATTTAGATAAATATTCAAATTGTCACGCCCTGACCTTAGAGATCCTTTTTATTCTCTATTTTGGTTTGGTCAGGGTGTGGCTAGGGTGGGTAGTCTAGTTTTTTCATTTCTATTACATTTAACATTTAAGTCATTTAGCAGACCCTCTTATCCAGAGCGACTTACAAATTGGGAAGGCACTCATTTGATGGAACAAACCATTTACATTTTACATTTTAGTAATTTAGCAGACGCTCTTATCCAGAGCGACTTACAGTAGAGTGCATACATTTTATTACATTTTACATACTGAGACAAGGATATTCTATGTTCTATGTTTCCCTGGTGTGGTTCCCAATCAGAGGCAGCTGTCTATCGTTGTCTCTGATTGGGGATCATATTTAGGCAGCCTTTTCCCACTGGGTTTTTGTGGGATCTTGTCTATGTCTAGTTGCCTGCGAGCACTACCTTAGTTTCACGTTTCGTGTTGCGCTTTATTGTTTTTTCTGTGCGTTTCATCCAATAAATATGTGGAACTCTATGCACGCTGTGCCTTGGTCCATTAATTCAACCAACGATTTGGCAGCTATTACAGTGGTGAGTCTTTCTGAGTATGTCTATGAGATTTCTACACCTGGATTGGGCAATATCTGTCCATTATTCTTTTCAAAATTCTTCAAGCTCTGTCAAACTGGTGGTTGATCATTTCTAGACAAATATTTTCAGGTCTTGCCATAGATTTTCAAGCAGATATAAGTCAACTGCAACTCGGCCACCCAGGAACCTTCAATGTCGTCTTGGAAAGCAAACCCAGTGTAGTTTTGGCCTTGTGTTTTAGGTTATTGTCCTGCTGAAAGGTTAATTCATCTCCCAGTGTCTGGTGGAAAGCAGACTGAACCAGGTTTTCCTGTGCTGAGCTCCATTACGTTTATTTTTTATCCTGAAAAACTCCCTAGTCCTTAACGATTACAAGCATACCCCTAACATGATGTTGCCACAACTATGCTTGAAAGTATGGAGAGTGGTACTCAGTAAAAGGCACTGCATGGTCAATCCAATGTCTGCATTGGCAGTGCAGCATTTACTGTGAAACGGCCTCTGCAGAAGTATTCAGGGTATTCATACTTGTTGTGCGTCGTGGAGCAGCGGATAGCTGTTGAGCAGTGCTGCTGTCAAGGAAGTGAGTGTGTTTATACAGGACCTCCCGCCCCCACCTATCATCAACCAATCATGTCAATGCGGAGCTATACTGAACTACACGGAGCCCTTCGTTATGTTACAGAATTGTTGAGGCGCACAGCGATGCGGTACGGAGCTCAATTAGCCCTCTGCATCCCGGAGGCTCAGCAGTTGCGTCACACCCTCCATACTCCGACCACATTTTCGGATCAAGCATAAATTGGCTTTAATGTGTTGTATTGTTTCCCCAAACATAACACTTTGTATTCAGGACAATTCAATGAAATGCTTTGCCACATGTTTTTGCAGTATTACTTTAGTGACTTGTTGCAAACAGGATGCATGTTTTGGAATATTTTGATTCTGTAAAGGCTTCCTCCTTTTCACTTTGTCATTTAGGGTATTGTGGAGTAACTACAATGTTGCTGATCCATCCTCAGTGTTCTCCTATCACAGCCATTAAACTCTGTAACTGTTTTAAAGTCACCATTGGCCTCATGGTGAAATCCCTGAGTGGTTTCCTTCCTCTTGTCACGACTTCCGCCGAAGTCGTTCCCTGTCCTTGTTCGGGCGGCGTTCGGCAGTCGACGTCACCGGCCTTCTAGCCATCGCTAATCCACTTTTCATTTTCCATTTGTTTTGTCTTTTTTACACACCTGGTTTCAATCCCCCAATTACTTGTTCATTATTTAACCCTCTGTTCCCCCATGTTTTTTTGATTGTTTGTATGTATACGGTCCGTTATTGTGGGCTAGTTTATTGTGTTGTATATATTTGATTTCTTGAGTAAAGTACGTTCATTACTCATATCTGCTGTCCTGCGCCTGACTCCTCCACACCAGCTACACGCAGGCCGATTACACCTCTCCAGAAGCTGAATTAGGAAGGATGCCTGTATATTTGTAGTGACTGGGTGTGTTGATACACCATAAGGTAGTCATTCAAAACGATTATTGCACAAAGTGAGTCCATGCAACTTATTATTATGTGACTTGTTAATCTTTAACTTATTTACTGTAGGCTTACCATAACAAAGGGGTCGAATACTTATTGACTCAAGACATTTCAGATTTTTAATTTATTTGTAAACATTTCGGGGGGAAAAATATTCCACTTTGACATTATGGGGTATTGTGTGTAGGCCAGTGACATAAAATCTACATTCAAGCTGTAACTGTAACGGGTGTCGTAATCCTCCTCCTCAAACGAGGAGAGGATAGAAAGACCAAAATGCAGCGGGTTGTGAATACATAATGAACTTTATTTAACAAGACGAAACTAAACACACGAAGAACACTTGAATAATTTTACAAAACAACAAAACGAACTAGACAGACCTAAACTATGAACTTACATGAAACGAGGAACACATAAACAGGAACGACCGAACGAACGAGACGAGACAGTACCGTGTGGTGCAACAAACACAGACACAGTGACAATCACCCACAAACAAACAGTGAGAACCTCCTACCTTAATATGACTCTCAATTAGAGGAAAACGCAAAACACCTGCCTCTAATTAAGAGCCATACCAGGCAACCCAAAACCAACATAGAAACGGAAAACATAGACTGCCCACCCAAAACTCACGCCCTGACCATCACACACATACAAAACAACAGAAAACAGGTCAGGAACGTGACAGTAACACAACAACGTGGAAAAAGTTGAAGTCCGTGTGAATAGTTTATGAAGGCACTGTATATGAAAATGGCACGTTTCTATGATCGGTGGTTAAAACGATGAGATGAAAGGTCCTAAAAAATAATATGCGGTGACATCACAGGGTAGGATTAAAAGCAGGGTTGGAACCCAAATGATTTTCAACCGTTTTGTTCTGGACAGAACCATTATTTGTAACGGGTGACGCTCTCCTCATCCTCAGATGAGGTGAGGAGAGAAGGATCTTCAGACCAAAACGCAGGCTCAGGGAAATAAGCCATCTTTATTAAACACGATGATGGCAAAACACGAAACGAAACAAACACTTTCCAAACTACAAAAATAACAAAACGTTGACGAAACCTGAACATAAACTTACATAACTAGACATAAACTTACGTACAGGAAACAGACGACATCGAAACGAAAACGAAACAAACAAACGCTACAGTCCAGTGTGGTACGAACAAACATACTGACACAGGAGACAATCACCCACAAACAAACAGTGAGAATGCCCTACCTAAATATGACTCTTAATTAGAGGCAAACGCAAACCACCTGCCTCTAATCAAGAGCCATACCAGGCAAACCGAAACCAACATAGAAACAGATAACATAGAATGCCCACCCAACCTCACGTCCTGACCAACTAACACACAAAAACTAACATAAATAGGTCAGGAACGTGACAGTACCCCCCCCACAAGGTGCGAACTCCGGACGCACCAGCACAAAGTCTAGGGGAGGGTCTGGGTGGGCATCTAACCACGGTGGTGGCTCAGGCTCCGGGCGCGGTTCCCACCCCACCATAATCCATCCTAGCCTCCTCCCTCCAAGCATGTCCACCCTCTTTCTTCCCCCACAAAATCCTCTTAATAACACATCTAATAATGACAACACCGGGACAGGGAGATAAATCAAGACAGAGGGATAGATAAGAATATAGAAGTAGATAAAGATAGAGAGGGAGATCAGAATAGAGGGGCAACTCCGGACTGAAAGGCAGCTCCGGACAGAGAGACAGCTCTGGACTGATGGGCAGTTCTGGGTATCTAGCCTTTTCAGGCTGAAGGGCAGCTCATGGCTGACTGACGAATCTCGATGCTCTTGGCTGGCTGACGGCTCTCGACGCTCATGGCAGGCTGATGGCTCTCGACGCTCATGGCAGGCTGATGGCTCTCGACGCTCATGGCAGGCTGACGGCTCTCGACGCTCATGGCAGGCTGACGGCTCTCGACGCTCATGGCAGGCTGACGGCTCTCGACGCTCATGGCAGGCTGACGGCTCTCGACGCTCATGGCGCTCTGACGGCTCTGGCTGCTCATGGCGCTCTGACGGCTCTGGCTGCTCATGGCGCTCTGACGGCTCTGGCTGCTCATGGCTCGCTGGCGGCTCTGGCAGATCCTGTCTGGTTGGCGGCTCTGGCAGATCCTGTCTGGTTGGCGGCTCTGGCAGATCCTGTCTGGTTGGCGGCTCTGGCAGATCCTGTCTGGTTGGCGGCTCTGGCAGATCCTGTCTGGTTGGCGGCTCTGGCAGATCCTGTCTGGCTGACCGCTCTAGCGGCTCCTGTCTGGCTGACGGCTCTAGCGGCTCCTGTCTGGCTGACGGCTCTGTAGGCTCATGGCAGACGGGCGGCTTTGCAGGCTCATGGCAGACGGGCGGCTTTGCAGGCTCCTGGCAGACGGATGGCTCAGACGGCGCTGAGGAGACGGATGGCTCAGATGGCGCTGGGGAGACGGATGGCTCAGATGGCGCTGGGGAGACGGATGGCTCAGATGGCGCTGGGGAGACGGATGGCTCAGATGGCGCTGGGGAGACGGATGGCTCTGGCCGGATATGGCGCACTGTAGACCTGGTGCGTGGTGCCGGAACTGGAGGCACCGTGCTAATGACAAGCACCTTCCTACTAGTGCGGGGAGCAGGGACAGGGCACACTGTATTCTCAAAGCCTACTCTATCCCTGATGCGTGGTACCGGCACTGGTGACACCGGGCTGAGGACAAGCACATCAGGATTAGTAGGGGGAGAAGATACAGTGGGTTCAGGGCTCTGGAGACGCACTGGTAGCTTAGTGCGTGGGGCCGGAACTGGAGGCACCGGGCTAGATACACGCACTACAGGGAGAGTGCGTGGAGGAGGAACAGGGCTCAGGATACGCACTGGTAGCCTAGTGCGTAGTGTATACACTGTAGGTACTAGGCTGGGGCGGGGAGGTGGTGCCGGAAATACCGGACCGTGGAGGCGTACTGGCACTCTTGAGCATTGAGCTTGCCCAACCTTACCTGGTTGAATACTCCCGGTTGCCCGACCAGTGCGGGGAGGTGGAATAACCCGCACCGGGCTATGTAGGCGAACCGGGGAAACCATGCGTAAGGCAGGTGCCATGTATGCCGGCCCGAGGAGACGCACTGGAGACCAGACGCGTTGAGCCGGCCTCATGACACCTGGCTCAATACTCAATCTAGCCCTACCAGTGCGGGGAGGTGGAATAACCCGCACTGGGCTATGCACTCGTACAGGAGACACCGTGCGCTCTACTGCGTAACACGGCGCCTGCCCGTACTCCCGCTCTCCACGGTAAGCCTGGGAAGTGGGCGCAGGTCTCCTACCTGCCCTTGGCCCACTATCTCCTAGCCCCCCCCCCAAGAAATTTTTGGGAATTACTTACGGGCTTTTTCGGCTTCCGTGCCAGACGCGTTCCCTCATAGCTCCGGTTCCTCTCCCAGGTAGCCTCTGCTCTCCTCAATGCCTCCACCTGTTCCCATGGGAGGCGATCCCTCCCAGCCAGGATCTCCTCCCAAGTGTAGCAACCCTTTCCATCCAAAACATCGTCCCATGTCCATTGCTCCTTTCTCTCCTGTCCCTTACTCCGTTTCGTTTTCCCTTGCCGCTTGGTCTTAGCGTGTTGGTGGGTGATTCTGTAACGGGTGACGCTCTCCTCATCCTCAGATGAGGTGAGGAGAGAAGGATCTTCAGACCAAAACGCAGGCTCAGGGAAATAAGCCATCTTTATTAAACACGATGATGGCAAAACACGAAACGAAACAAACACTTTCCAAACTACAAAAATAACAAAACGACGTTGACGAAACCTGAACATAAACTTACATAACTAGACATAAACTTACGTACAGGAAACAGACGACATCGAAACGAAAACGAAACAAACAAACGCTACAGTCCAGTGTGGTACGAACAAACATACTGACACAGGAGACAATCACCCACAAACAAACAGTGAGAATGCCCTACCTAAATATGACTCTTAATTAGAGGCAAACGCAAACCACCTGCCTCTAATCAAGAGCCATACCAGGCAAACCGAAACCAACATAGAAACAGATAACATAGAATGCCCACCCAACCTCACGTCCTGACCAACTAACACACAAAAACTAACATAAATAGGTCAGGAACGTGACATTATTTCCATTATGGAATACACACACTCCTAAATATCTATAGAGTATGGTGACATTTTGGTCTGGATGATTTTTGCTCTGTTTTGAACATAACCAAGCAACCAAAGTAAAAGAATTTTAACTGATGAAATAATCTAAAGTTAAAAAAAATACTATGACATTCACAGTGACGTTGCAGGTTTGTTAAATCATTTTTTCCCTTCATTTTAATGATGGGTTAGAACCAGTTCAGGGAACAGACCAAAAACAGGGAAACAACGAAATGATTTGAGGAACAGAACCGTTATTTTAAAAGCATGGGAACCGGTTAATAACGTTATGTTACGTTGCTGGGATGTTTTCCAGTCCTACTGGAAACAAGGTGTGTTACACCATACGGTAATGTATGTTTTATTTTGAATAGCAGTAACTTTTGGTGCACTCTTTCCCAGTGCACTCTCTTTTCTCCGTCCTCTCCTGTGTAGAAGTATAAGGTCTGCTGTATATGTCGTCATAAATGGAACTTATTTTCCATATTGTCACTCTCTCTCTGGGCCGGAATACTGTCTGCTGCACGTGGTTGGCACTGGGAGAACGTGTGTGTTTGAGAGGACATGAGCTATTGGAAACATCCCCGTGTTTGGGTGAGAAAACAGAAACATTGTGACAGGCAGATGAGCTTACACACACACACACACATTGGTGTCATCATCCTAGCACATTCATTTAAATGCACACAACAGAAAGCAAAAACCTATTTTAAACAGTCATAAGCACTGGTAATATATACAATGTACACTCTCAAGTGTTTCTACACCTTCCCTTATACATTACTTAGGATATAATGCATACATAGTGTATTTATACATTCCAACACTTATACATCTCTTTTAATAAAAAAAATACACTTACACACGCAAACACACACATACATACAGTGCCTTCTGGAAAGTATTCAGACCCATTGACCTTTTTAACATTCTTTGTTACAGCTTTATTCAAATTAATTATATAAAAACAATTCCTCAGCAATTTACATACAATACCCCATAATGACAAGTGAAAACAGATTTTTAGAAAGCTTTATAAATGTATTTATAAAACAAACACCTTATTTACATGAGTATTCAGACCCTTTGCTATGAGACTCGAAATTGATCTCAGGTGCATCCTGTTTCCATTGATCATACTTGAGATGTTTCTATAACTTGATTGGAGTCCACCTGTGGTAAATTCAATTGATTGGACATGATTTGGAAAGGCACACACCTGTCTATATAAGGTCCCACAGTTGACAATGCATGTCAGAGCAAAAATAAAGCCAGGAGGTCGAAAGAATTTTCCGTAGAGCTCCGAGACAGGATTGTGCCGAGGCACAGATCTGGGAAAGTGTACCAAAACATTTTTGAATGTCCCCATGAACACAGTGGCCTCCATCATTCTTAAATGGAAGACGTTTAGAACCACCAACACTCTTCCTAGAGCTGGCTGCCCGGCCAAACTGAGCAAAACTGACCAAGAACCCGATGGTCACTCGGACAGAGCTCCAGGGTTCCTCTGTGGAGATGGGAGAACCTTCCAGAAGGACAACCATCTCTGCAGCACTCCACCAATCAGGCCTTTATGGTAGAGTGGCCAGACGGAAGCCACTCCTCAGTAAAAGGCACATGACAGCCCGCTTGGAGTTTGCCAGAAGGCACCTAAAGACTCTCAGACCATGAGAAACAAGATTCTCTGGTTTGATGAAACAAAGATTGAACTCTTTGGCGCCAAGTCTGAAGGAAACCTGGCGCCATCCCTACGATGAAGCATGGTGGTGGCAGCATCAAGCTGTGAGGATTTTTTTCAGCTGCATGGATTGAAAGACTAGTCAGGATCGAGGCAAAGATGAACGGAGCAAAGTACAGAGACCCTTGATGACAACCTACTTCACAGCGCTCATGACCTCAGACTTGGGCGAAGGTTCATCTTACAACAGGACAATGACCCTAAGCACACAGCCACGACAACACAGGAGTGGCTTCGAGACAAGTCTCTGAATGTCCTTGAGTGGCCCTGCCAGAGCCCAGACTTGAACCCGATCTAATATCTCTGGCGAGACCTGAAAATATCTGTGCAGCAACGCTCCACATCCAACCTGACAGAGCTTGAGAGGATCTGCAGAGAGGAATGGGAGAAACTCCCCAAATACAGGTGTGCCAAGCTTGTAGCGTCATACCCAAGAAAACTTGAGGCTGTAATCGCTGCCAAAGGTGCTTCAACAAAGTACTGAGTAAAGGTTTGAATACTTATATGAATGTATTATTTTCGTTTTTTATTTGTAACGAATTTACGAGTAGATTGATGAGTGGGAAAAAACAATTTAATACTTTTTAGAATAAAGTATGGAAAAAGTCAAGGGGTCTGAATACTTTCCGAATGCGCTGTAATCATTTTATTAGCACTATCTAGGGTTACCAACATGCCCTCCAAATACACCTCTGCTGTCTTCAACTTTGATCTCAGCGATCACTGCTTCAACGCCTGCATCCGTAATGGGTCTGCGGTCAAAGGATCACCCCTCATCACTGTCAAACGCTCCCTAAAACACTTCAGCAAGCAGGCCTTTCTAATCAACCTGGCCCGGGTATCCTGGAAGGATATTGACCTCGTTCCGCCAGTAGAGGATGCCTGGTTATTCTTTAAAAGTGCTTTCCTCGCCATTTTAAATAGGCATGCCCCATTCAAAAAAAATTAACCAGGAACAGATATAGCCCTTGGTTCACTCCAGTTCTGACTGCCCTTGACCAGCACAAAAACATCCTATGGCGTACTGCATTATCATCGAATAGCCCCCGCGATATGCAACTTTTCAGGGAAGATAGGACACAATATACGCAGGCAGTTAGGAAAGCAAATGCTAGCTTTTTCAAACATAAATTTTCATCCTGTAGCACAAACTCCAAAAAGTTCTGGGACACTGTAAAGTCCTTGGAGAATAAGAGCACCTCCTCCCAGCTGCCCACTGCACTGAGGCTAGGAAACACTGTCACCACCGATAAATCCACGATAATTGAGAATTTCAATAAGTATTTTTCTACGGCCATGCTTTCCACCTGGCTACCCCTACCCCGGTCAACAGCCCTGCACCCCCCACAGCAACTTGCCCAAGCCTCCCCCATTTCTCCTTCACCCATATCCAGATAGCTGATGTTCTGAAAGAGCTGCAAAATCTGGATCCCTACAAATCAGCCGGGCTAGACAATCTGGACCCTCTCTAAAATTATCAGCCGAAATTGTTGCAACCCCTATTACTAGCCTGTTCAACCTTTCTTTCATATCGCCTGAGATCCCCATAGATTGGAAAGCTGCCGCGGTCATCCCCCTCTTCAAAGGGGGTGACACTCTAGACTCAAACTGTTACAGACCTATATCTATCCTACCCTGCCTTTCTAAGTTCTTCGAAAGCCAAGTCAACAAACAGATCACCAACCATTTCCAATCCCACCGTTCCTTCTCCGCTATGCAATCTGGTTTCCGAGCTGGTCATGGGTGCACCTTAGCCACGCACAAGGTCCTAAACGATATCATAACCGCCATCGATTAGAGACAATACTGTACAGCTGTATTCATCGACCTGGCCAAGGCTTTCGACTCTGTCAATCACCACATCCTCATCGGCAGACTCGACAGCCTTGTTTTCTCTGAGTGCCTCGCCTGGTTCATCAACTACTTCTCAGACAGAGTTCAGTGTGTCAAATCAGAGGGCCTGTTGTCCGGACCTCTGGCAGTCTCTATGGGGGTGCCACAGGGTTCTAATCGCGGGCCGACTCGCTTCTCTGTATACATCAATGATGTCGCTCTTGCTGCTGGTGATTCTTTGATCCACCTCTACACAGACGACACCATTCTGTATACTTCTGGCCCTTCTTTGGACACTGTGTTAACTAACCTCCAGACGAGCTTCAATGCCATACAACTCACCTTACGTGGCCTCCAACTGCTCTTAAATGCAAGTAAAACAAAATGCATGTTCTTCAACCGATCGCTGCCCTCACCTGCCCACCCGTATAGCATCACTACTCTGGACGGTTCTGACTTAGAATATGTGGACAACTACAAATACCTAGGTGTCAGGTTAGACTGTAAACTCTCCTTCCGTACTCACATTAAGCATCTCCAATCCAAAATTAAATCTAGAATCGGCTTCCTATTTCACAACAAAGCCTCCTTCACTCATGCTGCCAAACGTACCCTCATAAAACTGACTATCCTACCGATCCTTGACTTCGGCGATGTCATTTACAAAATAGCCTCCAACACTCTACTTGGCAAATTGGGTGCAGTCTATCACAGTGCCACCCGTTTTGTCACCAAAGCCCCATATACTACCCACCACTGCGACCTGTATCCTCTCGTTGGCTGGCCCTCGTCGCCAAATCCACTGGCTCCAGGTCATCTATAAGTCTTTGCTAGGTAAAGCTCCGCCTTATCTCAGTTCACAGGTCACCATAGCAACACCCACCTTTAGCACGCGCTCCAGCAGGTATATTTCACTGGTCACCCCCAAAGCCAATTCCTACTTTGGCCGCCTTTCCTTCCAGTTCTCTGCTGCCAATGACTGGAACGAACTGCAAAAATCACTGAAGCTGGAGACTCATTTATCCTTCACTAACTTTAAGCACCAGCTGTCAGAGCAGCTCACAAATCACTGCATCTGTACATAGCCCATCTGTAAATAGCCCATCCAACTACCTCATCCCCATACTGTTATTTATTTTATTTATTTATTTTGCTCCTTCGCACCCCAGTGTCTTTACTTGCACATGCATCTTCTGCACATCTATCACTTCAGTGTTTAATTGCTAAATTGTAATTATTTTGCCACTATGGCCTGTTTATCACCTTACCTCCCTTATCCTACCTCATTTGCACACACTGTATATAGACTTTTTCTATTGTATTATTGACTGTATGTTTTGTTTATTCCATGTGTAACTCTGTGTTGTTGTATGTGTCGCACTGCTTTGCTTTATCTTGGCCAGGCCGCAATTGTAAATGAGAACTTGTTCTCAACTAGACTACCTGGTTAAATAAAGGTGAAATAAAATGTTCTTAAAAAAATCTCTCATGAGTAGTTCAGTTTAGGTCAAACTGTGTTTAACAGTATAATCTAAAACACCAATACATTATTACACATTATAACAAGATAATACAGCCATCTATATATAAAGAGAGAGAGATATGGTGAGAGAAGAGGCTCCTTCCGCTCTCCAATCCCATCTGTTTGACACATAGATGGAGGGAGGGGGGGAGGAACAGGCGAATGAAATGAAAACGAGGCCAGAGCCTGGCTGAGAGAGGAGAGGAGGAGAGGAGGGGTGATGAGAGAAGACGGGGAGGGGCTGTTTGGAGAAAATCAGGGAAAAAATTGAGAGAGGCAGGCTGGGGGGTTGGGCTCCGGGATCTGTGGTGTGTGTGTGTGTATGCGTGTGTGTGTGTGTGTGTGTGCTCTATTCCTTTCCTTTCTTTGTTTGACTACTGAGTGGAAAAAAAGCGAGACAGAAAAAGAGAGTGTGTGTGTTCGAGAGAGAGAGAGAGAGAGAGGGGGTGAGGGAAAGAGGGTGAGAAAAGAAAAAGGAGATCCAAAGCGAGAGGCACACACTTTTTTTCTGGAAGAGAGAGAGACAAAGACGCAACAATATTTATGTATGATTTGTAGCCTTTTTAAAACACTGCATGCTTCTGACACCAGGGTCAGGTTGGGGGGCTGGTTGTGTGTGTGCGTGTATGTTTTTTTGTTGTGTGCATCGGTCTGTCGCTCGGTGTGTGTGTGAGGGGAAGCCGGGTTCCCGGCCCCCTTGTCCGTCTGGTTTAAAGGGAACAGAAGGGAACAACACAAAGCTAGGGGCTGAATGTCGCTGCTGCTGGAGATTTGCTGAGCTAGCCTGCCTTCGCTGCTCTGCTCTGCTCTAGATAGCTAACACTACACACACTCTGGATATTACTACTACTTAATCAGCACCTCTCAGCCTAACCCTGAACACGGTAAGAGCCTTCTCTTTTCAAACACACACGCACACACACACACTACTATCATGTGAACAAAGCAGAATGCTAGGGGTGTTTTAGCTAGCTTGCCAGCTAGCACCAAGAGTTGACAAAAGCAATCTGGAAGGGAAAAAGTTGCTGTGCAGTGGAGAGAGAGACTGGGTTGTGTGTGTGTGTGTGTGGAATGTAGCATACACAAAGAGATATTGTGCCTCAGCTGGGTTGTAGTGTGTTTATGATGCTGGCTGTCACTGACTTCTACCTGCTGGTGTTGGAGAGAAAAAAGTAGTTTCTTTTTCCTTCTCTCTTTCTCGTCCTCTCTCTCCCCTTCTATCTTGTTCTCTCTCTCCCTCCCCTTCTATCTTGTTCTCTCTCTCCCCTTCTATCATGTTCTCTCTCTCTTGCTCCCCTTCTATATCGTTCTCTCTCCCCCATTCTATATTGTTATCTCTCTCCCCTTATATCTTCTTCTCTCGCTCTCCCCCTTCTGTCTTGTTCTCTCTCTCCCCCATTCTATATTGTTATCTCTCTCCCCTTATATCTTGTTCTCTCTCTCTCTCCCCCCTTCTATCTTGTTCTCTCTCTCCCTCCCCTTCTATCTTGTTCTCTCTCTCCCCTTCTATCATGTTCTCTCTCTCTTGCTCCCCTTCTATATTATTCTCTCTCTCCCCCATTCTATATTGTTATCTCTCTCCCCTTATATCTTCTTCTCTCTCTCTCCCCCCTTATGTCTTGTTCTCTCTCTCCCCTTATATCTTGTTCTCTCTCCCCCCCATTCTATGTTGTTATCTCTCTCCCCTTATATCTTGTTCTCTCTCTCTCCCCCCTTCTATCTTGTTCTCTCTCTCCCTCCCCTTCTATCTTGTTCTCTCTCTCCCCTTCTATCATGTCCTCTCTCTCTTGCCCCCCTTCTATATTGTTCTCTCTCTCCCCCATTCTATATTGTTATCTCTCTCCCCTTATATCTTCTTCTCTCTCTCTCCCCCCTTCTGTCTTGTTCTCTCTCTCCCCTTATATCTTGTTCTCTCTCCCCCCCATTCTATATTGTTATCTCTCTCCCCTTATATCTTGTTCTCTCTCTCTCCCCCCCCTTCTGTCTTGTTCTCTCTCTCTCACCCCTTCTGTCTTGTTCTCTCTCTACCCCCTTCTATCTTGTTCTCTCTCTCTCTCTCTCCCCTTCTGTCTTGTTCTCTCTCTCCTTCCATCTTGTTCTCTCTCTCCTTCCATCTTGTTCTCTCTCTCTCCTTCCATCTTGTTCTCTCTCTCCCACCTTCTGTCTTGTGATGCTGGCTGTCACTGACTTCTACCTGCTGGTGTTGGAGAGAAAAAAGTAGTTTATTTTTCCTTCTCTCTTTCTCGTCCTCTCTCTCTCCCCCCTTCTATCTTGTTCTCTCTCTCCCTCCCCTTCTATCTTGTCCTCTCTCTCCCCTTCTATCTTGTTCTCTCTCTCCCCTTCTATCTTGTTCTCTCTCTCCCCTTCTATCATGTTCTCTCTCTTGCTCCCCTTCTATATTGTTCTCTCTCTCCCCCATTCTATATTGTTATCTCTCTCCCCTTATATATCTTCTTCTCTCTCTCTCCCCCCTTCTGTCTTGTTCTCTCTCTCCCCTTATATCTTGTTCTCTCCCCCCCCCATTCTATGTTGTTATCTCTCTCCCCTTCTATCTTGTTCTCTCTCTCCCCTTCTATCTTGTTCTCTCTCTCCCCTTCTATCATGTTCTCTCTCTTGCTCCCCTTCTATATTGTTCTCTCTCTCCCCCATTCTATATTGTTATCTCTCTCCCCTTATATATCTTCTTCTCTCTCTCTCCCCCCTTCTGTCTTGTTCTCTCTCTCTCCCCTTCTATATTGTTCTCTCTCCTCCATTCTATATTGTTATCTCTCTCCCCTTATATCTTGTTCTCTCTCTCTCCCCCCTTCTGTCTTGTTCTCTCTCTCCCACCTTCTGTCTTGTTCTCTCTCTCTCTCACCTTCTGTCTTGTTCTCTCTCTCTTTCACCTATTTTCTCTTGTTCTCTCTCTCCCCTTATATCTTGTTCTCTCTCTCTCTCTCACCCCTTCTGTCTTGTTCTCTCTCTACCCCCTTCTATCTTGTTCTCTCTCTCTCCCTTTCTGTCTTGTTCTCTCTCTCCTTCCATCTTGTTCTCTCGCTCCTTCCATCTTGTTCTCTCTCTCTCCTTCCATCTTGTTCTCTCTCTCCCACCTTCTGTCTTGTTCTCTCTCTCTCACTCCCCTTCTGTCTTGTTCTCTCTCTCTCTCCCCTTCTGTGTTGTTCTTTCTCTCTCCCCTTCTGTCTTGTTCTTTCTCTCTCCCCTTCTGTCTTGTTCTCTCTCTCTCCCCTTCTGTCTTGTTCTCTCTCTCTCTCTCTCTCCCCTTCTGTCTTGTTCTCTCTCTCTCCCCTTCTGTCTTGTTTTCTCTCTCTCTCTCCTTCTGTCTTGTTCTCTCTCGCTCTCTCCTCTTTTGTCCTGTTGTCCTGTTTTCTCTCTCACTCTCTCTCCCCTTCTGTCTTGTTCTCTCTCTCTCTCTCTCTCTCCCCTCCGTCTTGTTCTCTCTCTTGTTCTCTCTCTCTCTCCTTCTATCTTGTTCTCTCTCTCTTTCACCCCTTTTATCTTGTTCTCTCTCTCTTTCACCCCTTTTCTCTTGTTCTCTCTCTCTCTATCTTGTTCTCTCTCTCCCACCTTCTGTCTTGTTCTCTCTCTCTCTCTCCCCTTCTGTCTTGTTCTCTCTCTCTCCTTCTATCTTGTTTGCTCTCTCTTTCACCCCTTTTCTCTTGTTCTTTCTCTCTTTCACCCCTTTTCTTTTGTTCTCTCTCTCTTTCACCCCTTTTCTCTTGTTCTCTCTCTCTCTCTCTCTCTCTATCTTGTTCTCTCTCTCCCCCCTTCTGTCTTGTTCTCTCTCTCTCTCTCTCTCCCCTTCGGTCTTGTTCTCTCTCTTGTTCTCTCTCTCTCTCCTTCTCTCTTGTTCTCTCTCTCTCTCCTTCTATCTTGTTTTCTCTCTCTTTCACCCCTTTTCTCTTGTTCTCTCTCTCTTTCACCCCTTTTCTCTTGTTCTCTCTCTCTTTCACCCCTTTTCTCTTGTTCTCTCTCTCTCTCTATCTTGTTCTCTCTCTCTCTCTCTCTCTCTATCTTGTTCTCTCTCTCTTTCACCCCTGTTCTCTTGTTCTCTCTCTCTCCCCTTCTATATTGTTCTCTCTCTCTCTCCATCTTGTTCTCTCTCTCTCTCCATCTTGGTCTCTCTCTCTCCCCTTCTATCTTGGTCTCTCTCTCTCCCCTTCTATCTTGGTCTCTCTCTCTCCCCTTCTATCTTGTTCTCTCTATCTCTCCTTCTATCTTGTTCTCTCTCTCTCTCTCTCTCTCTCTCCCCTTCTGTCTTGTTCTCTCTCTCTTTCACCTCTTTTCTCTTGTTCTCTCTCTCTCTCCTTCCATCTTGTTCTCTCTTTCTCCCCTTCTGTCTTATTCTCTCTCTTTCTCCCCTTCTGTCTTGTTCTCTCTCTCCCCCTTCTGTCTTGTTCTCTCTCTCTCCCCTTCTGTCTTGTTTTCTCTCTCTCCCCCTTCTGTCTTGTTCTCTCTCTCTCTCTCTCTCCCCCCTTCTGTCTTGTTCTCTCTCTCTTTCACCTCTTTTCTCTTGTTCTCTCTCTCTCTCCTTCCATCTTGTTCTCTCTTTCTCCCCTTCTGTCTTATTCTCTCTCTTTCTCCCCTTCTGTCTTGTTCTCTCTCTCTCCCCTTCTGTCTTGTTTTCTCTCTCTCCCCCTTCTGTCTTGTTCTCTCTCTCTCTCCCCCTTCTGTCTTGTTTTCTCTCTCTCCCACCTTCTGTCTTGTTCTCTCTCTCTCCCACCTTCTGTCTTGTTTTCTCTCTCTCCCCTTCTATCTTGTTTTCTCTCTCTCCCCTTCTATCTTGTTCTCTCTCTCTCTCTCTCTCCCCTTCTGTCTTGTTCTCTCTCTCTCTCTCTCCCCTTCTGTCTTGTTCTCTCTCTCACTCCCCCTTCTGTCTTGTTCTCTCTCTCTCTGCCCCTTCTGTCTTGTTCTCTCTCTCTCTTCCCCTTCTGTCTTGTTCTCTCTCTCTCTCCCCATTCTGTCTTGTTCTCTCTCTCTCTTCCCCTTCTGTCTTGTTCGCTCTCTCTCTCTCTCTCTCTCTCTCTCTGTATTGTTCTCTCTCTCCTTTCTCATTCTCTTCTCTCTTTCTTGTTCTCTCTCTCCCTCATCTTATCTCTCTCGTTATCTTTCCTCTTCTATCTTGTTCTCTCTCTCCCCTTCTTTCTAATTCTCTCTCTTCTGCTCTTTTTTTCTCATGCAGTCAGTGGAGGTTCCTCCTACGATTTGAATGGCCAGCTTCTCGCTTTCTCTCTCTCTTTCTGTCTCTGTCTTTCTCTTTGGTTTAACATATGGATCTCTGCTATGGGACTTGCTGGCTAAGCATTAAACAGTACATACTTATCCCTATGTGCGTACTGAGAGAGAGAGCCAGGGCTGAAGCTAGCTGAGGCTGTGTGTGTAGTACTGTAGTGCGTTTGGCATTGTGGCTGTTAGTAGATGCTGGTCTAGGCTGGGCTTGTCTGGGCTGGGCTGGGCTCGTGTGGTGTGGTCGGGTGTTTGTGGTTGTTCTGGTCACTGGTCTGCGGTGAGTGTGTGTGTGTGTGTGTGTGGGGGGGGGGGGGGGGGGGGGGGGTGTTACTGATAACAGGCGGATGTAGGGAGGTACTCGAGGGCTAATGTGAGATGTAGTAATCAACGTGCTATTGTTGTGTGTGTGTGTGTGTGTGTGACATTAGTCATATCCCGGAGAATGGTATCAATGAAATGTGTGTGTGCGTGCATCCGGTTTCCGCCTGGAGCTGATGTTGTGTGTGTGTGTGTGTGTGGTGGTCCCAGTTCTCCTTAAGTACCTGATTCAAACCAATCCAAGCTCCTGGAGAATAGAAACACTCCTCACTAAAACACTAGAGAAACACACGCCTCATCAGCAGCTGTAAACTGATTCCTACGGATCCACACCCCCCCCCCCAACACAGACACATAGGAGAGCCTAAATCACTGACCCATCTCCCCTGTGTCACTATTCCCTTTTCTTCCCCCTCCTCCTCTCCTCTAGGGATTTTCCTGCCCTCCCTCCTCCTTCGTTTTCTCTCTCTCTCTCTCTCTCTATCTCGCTCTCTCTTTCTCTCCCTCGCTCCGTAATCACTTGATCCATTAATTCATTAGCACCGGAAGTTTATCCCTCACTCGTTCTCTTTTCTCAGTCGCCTGGTGCTCGGAGCCAGCAGGCGCAGCGGTTCAGCCCGGGTCGACTGCTGTGCTAGTTTTAGAATAGATCTGGTGTGCCTGTCTCTTCCGTCATTATGGATCTATAAGGAAATATCTACGCTAGACAGACACACTAATCTGTTTATACTATAATCTGGGCACACACTACGCTACTACTACTCCTAATCCTAGCTTTACATAGATATTTATTTTGGGGGCTTCTATTTCTAGTACTGTATATTTTACAGTATGTATATGTATATATAGTACCAGTCAAAAGTTTGGACACACCTACTCATTCAAGAGTTTTTCTTTATTTTAACTATTTTCTACATTGTAAAATAGTAGTGAAGATACCACAACTATGAAATAATACATATGGAATCATGTAGTAACCAAAAAAGTGTTAAAAAAATCAAAATATATTTGAGATTCTTCAAAGTAGCCACCCTTTGCCTTGACGACAGCTTTGCACACTCTTGGAATTCTCTCAACCAGCTTCATGAGGAATGCTTTTCCAATAGTCTTGAAGGAGTTCCCACATGTGCTGAGCACTTGTTGGCTGCTTTTCCTTCACTCTGCAGTCCAACTCATCACAAACCATCTCAATTAGGTCGAGGTCGGGTGATTGTGGAGGCCAAGTCATCTGTTGCAGCACTCCACCACTCTCCTTCTTGGTCAAATAGCCCTTACACAGCCTGGATGTGTGTTTGGGGTCATTGTCCTGTTGAAAAACAAATGGTAGTCCCACTGAGCGCAAACCAGATGGGATGGCGCATCGCTGCAGAATGCTGTGGTAGCCATGCTGGTTAAGTGTGCCTTGAATTCTAAATAAATCACAGACAGTGTCACCAGCAAAGCACCCCCACACCATCACACCTCCTCCTCCATGCTTCACAGTGGGAACCACACATGCGGAGATCATCCGTTCACCTACTCTGCGTCTCACAAAGACACAGTGGTTGGAACCAAAAATTTGGACTCATCAGAACAAAGGACAGATTTCCACCAGTCTAATGTCCATTGCTTGTGTTTCTTGGCCCAATCAAGTCTATTCTTATTATTGGTGTCCTTTAGTAGTGGTTTCTGTGCAGCAATTCGACCATGAAGACCTGATTCACACTCCTCTGGACTGTCTCCTCTGGACAGTTGATAACTACATGAATCCATATGTGTTATTTCATAGTTTTGATGTCTTTACTATTATTCTACAATGTAGAAAATAGTAAAAATAAAAAACCCTTGAATGAGTAGGTGTGTCCAAACTTTTGACTGGTACTGTATATGTAGTGCATATATTCCTAAATGTGAAGTATTTTGATATTGATCTTGGGATATAAGTTTGTATTTCTGACAGTGGAGGCTGGAGGGAGGAGCTATAGGAGGACGGGCTCATTGTAATGGCTGGAATGGATTCAATGGAACACAGTCAAACATGTGGTTTCCATATGTTTAATGTGTTTGACTCCGTTCCATTGATTCCATTCCAGCCATTACAATGAGCCCGTCCTCCTATAGCTCCTCCCACCAGCCTCCACTGATTTCTAATAATGTTCATTACAACTGAAATATGAGTTGACTTTTAGTTGACTTATGAGGTGATGATTACAGTGGCCTCTGGCCAGGATGTCCTTGTAGCAACAAACCATTTCCTGCACCAGGCGTTATGACAAGGTGTGGGTGTGTGTGTGCGTGCGTCCTCTATCTTTTCCCTGGTGATCGTCTGTTCCCTCTGCAGATGTGCACACACACAGGGGAGTGTGTGTGTGTGTGATTGTGCCACCCCCACCCCAGCCTCTGGGCCAGTCCCCCACGGCTGAAGGGTGGATTGTGCATTCATTGGAATGAAGGCGGTGAGGGGGGGGGGGGGGGGGGGGGGTGATTGAGTGTGCTGCCTGGAGAAGAAAGGGAGACAGAGGGAAGAGAGAGAGAAGGGGGAGTGGGGGGGGGGTGGTGGCTGGTGTTGTGCTCGAGAAACAGGAGGAGGAGGTGGAGTGGAATAGACAAACAGGGAGAGACAGAGAGAGAGACGGCAGGGTGTGGGGTAGGGGTGGCTGGCTTACTGGCTGGCGCCTGGGCTGGGACTGGGGGTTAGGACTGGGGTTTGGTTTAGGGGTCGGAGAGACTGGAGACTGGATTGGAGGAAAGAGAAATCCACATGCTTGGACTGACTTCCTTGTCTGTTCAAGTTTGTCTAGATTTGTGAGAGAAGCAGAGAAAGAGACACCAGATAGAGAGAGAGGTGTGTGTGTGTGTGTGTGTGTGTGTGTGTGTGTGTGTGTGTGTGTGTGTGTGTGTGTGTGTGTGTGTGTGTGTGTGTGTGTGTGTGTGTGTGTGTGTGTGTGTGTGTGTGTGTGTGTGTGTGTGTGTGTGTGTGTGTGTGTGTGTGAGAGATAATTGTGACAAAGAGGTGTAAGAAAAACATAGGTGGACATGGTTTCCTGTGAGATGGAGACAGACTGGGATTTGTTTAGTTTAGTAAATGGATTCCATTCACGTTAGGGACATCTCTGTATTGGGGTTGTGGAGTCACACACACATACACACGTTTATTTTACTACCAAACCATTTATCCCATTCAATATCTTATTTTCCCTAACCCCTAAACTTGACTCTTAACATAATCTTAACCCCTAACCCTAAACTTAACCCTAACTCCTAACCTAACCCTAACCCTAAACTTAACCCTAACTCCTAACCTAACCCTAATTGTAACCCTAAACCAAACCACTAAGCCTAAAATAGCCTTTTTCCATGTGGGGACCAGCAAAATGAATCTTTCACAGTAGGAACCTCTGTGCAGGGGCTGGGAAGGGACTAGTTTTACTGAACGAGCTGACAGACATACATACACACACACACACACACACACACACACACACACACACACACACACACACACACACACACACACACACACACACACACACACACACACACACACACACACACACACACACACACACAGTTGAAGTCGAAAGTTTACATACACTTAGGTTGGAGTCATAAACTCGTTTTTCAACCAATCCACAAATGTCTTGTTAACAAACTATAGTTTTGGCAAGTCAGGATGCACTTTGTGCATGACACAAGTCATTTTTCCAACAATTGTTTACAGACAGATTATTTCACTTATCATGATTTGTATCAAAGCGTGTGCGAGCAAGGAGGCCTACAAACCTGACTTAGTTACACCAGCTCTGTCAGGAGGAATGGGCCCAAAATTCACCCAACTTATTGTGGGAAGCTTGTGGAAGGCTACCCGAAACGTTTGCCTCAAGTTAAACAATTTAAAGGCAATGTTACCAAATACTCATTGAGTGTATGTAAACTTCTGACCCACTGGGAATGTGATGTAAGGAATAAATAAAAGCTGAAATAAATGATTCTCTCCAATATTATTCTGACATTTCACATTCTTAAAATAAAGTGGTCATCCTAACTGACCTAAGACAGGGAATATTTAACAGGATTAAATGTCAGGAATTGTGAAAAACTGAGTTTAAATGTATTTGGCTAAGGTGTATGTAAACTTCCGACTGCAACTGTACCACCTGTTACCTGCACCCCTTTACTCACCTGGGCCCCTTGGCAAGCACTCCACTCCCTCTCTCTTCAGCTCTTATGAGAGCACACCCTACTTACTCCATATTGTGTGTGCAGTGGGTGTAGTACGTGTATTTGTATATGTTCGTATGTGCGTTTGTGAGTAATTCTGTTCTTTCGTGTGACAGGGTTAAGCATCTGTGTGTGTGCGTGTGTTTGTGTCCTGGCAGGGATTTTATGGCTTTCTGGTAAAGACTAAAGACAGAGAGAATAAAAGAAGTAAGGAGAACCTAGGCCCCAAATTGAAATAGAATATCCCTGCCCTGTGTTTTTACTCCTCTCTGTAATTCTCTGAACAACAGAGTTGATGTTCCTACTCTTTTTCACTCACTCTTTTCATTTTTGTCATATAGCAGACACTTTTATCCAGAGCAACACACAGGCGCAATTAGGGTTAAGTGCCTTGCTTAAGGGAACATTGACAGATTTTTCACCTAGTAATCTTGGGGATTCAAACCGGTGACGTTTGGGTTACTGTCCCAGCGCGCTTAACCACTAGGCTACCTTTCTCCCTCCCTTGTTTGTGTGTGTGTTGGACCTTCCAAACCAGGTTGGACCGCCCAAACTAGCATTTCTCTGTGAATGTGTTTATGTGTGTGTGTGTGTGTGTACAAACATTATCTACACGCACACACAAATGTCAGACACACACACACGCACCAGATGACACAGTGCCTCATCGACCCCTCCCTCCTCAGTGTGTGCGTGCGGAGTCGAGTGCGTGCCCCGGCTACAGTAACCAGGTGGTCCTTCTCCTTTGGCCCTGACCCCATGTCCCCCCTGTGACCTTGAGGTCACCCCTGAGATGCTCTCATCGATCAGCCCATCGGCTTACAGTAATGTATTAACCTGATTATGTTACCAGAGATGGAGGGGTGAGAGGACGAGAGGAGAAGGGCCGGGTGGGAGGGAGGAATGGAGAGGAAGGGGATCGATGGCTGTGATTACCATGATCGGAGAGGAGAGAGGGGTCAGATTGGGGTCATGGGGGCGTGGGGGGGGGGGGGGGGCACTAATATTCCTCTTGTGATGTGTATGTTGTATGTCATATCATGTCGCAGGTTGATGGTCAGGCTTTGCTGAGCTTTGATTTTCTCCGATCATTTGTCAACACAGAACACTGTTGCTCCTCTCCTCCTCTCCTTGTCTTTACAAGGTCCACCTCTCCATAGCCACCTTCCCTTCTCCTCCTCTTTTTCCAGCCCTCTAATAATAATAATAATAATAATACATGGGATTTCAAACACTTTTTATTTTAAGAACAAGGACACTGTACACCTAGGACACTCATTTTATCTCCCTTTACTTCTCCTTTTCCCTCCCCTCCTCACCCTCTCTCCTCCTATCACTCATCTGATTGTGTAGTATTACATACTGCATGCCAAAATGAACCCTGTTCCCTAGATGGTCAAAAGTAGTGCACTGAATTGGGATAGGGTGCCATAAGGTATGCAGCCTTTGTCTCTCTGTGTCCTGTAGCTGTGTATCAGTGTGCCAGGCTAGCCTAGTTCTCCAGTGCACTCTGACCCCTAACTAGGTTGGACTGAACCCTACGGCCCTAGCTGGGTTGTGTATTGGCAGTGATAACACAACTCTAACTGTAGCTAGCTGTCACACACACATCACCATGGTTACGGTAGCCGGTGCAAGCACTCTGCTAGATGACAGGCAACGCTGAGCTGCCAGGTAGAACTTGTTCTCTGAATATTGGTTCTATTGTTATCTATTATACACTCAATTATATTTGGTTATTCAGTTAGAATAAGTTTAGATTTGCAATATGTTTGTTTTTGTTAGAGTACTTAACTCGTAGATAGGTTTTGAGGTGTGTATATGAAGGTTTGGAGGTAAGAGGGAATGTTGTGTGTGTGTGTTTTTGACAATGAAGTGTGTTTGTGTGGAAGTGAGAAATGTGTTCATGTTATGTGAACATAACCACTGTTCTTTACGTGTGTGTGTGTGTGTGTGTGTGTGTGTGTGTGTGTGTGTGCTTAGCTCTGTGTTCACGGTAAAATCTCCCTGTGTGTGTGTGTGTGTGTGTGTGTCTCTGTGTGTGTGTGTAACGGTCCTGACCTGTTTTATGTTGGTTTTGTATGTGTTTATGGTCAGGGCGTGTGTTTTGGGTGGGCAGTCTAGGTTTTGTATTTCTAGGTTGGTTTTTGTGTTCGGCCTGGTATGATTCTCAATTAGAGACAGGTGTGTATCGTTTGTCTCTAATTGAGAGTCATACTAAGGCAGCCAGGGTTTCACTGGGGTTTTGTGGGTGTTTGTTCCTGTGTCCACACATGGACGGTTGAAGGTTAGTCACGTTTGTTGTTTTGTAGTTTTGTAGTGTCTTGTTTGCTGTTTTCTTTGAAAGATGGCTTATTTCCCTCAATCCGCATCTTGGTCCTATCCATGCTCCTTCTCGTCTAAGGGGGAGAACAACAATGACTGCCTTTACAGTGTGTGTGTCTCTGTGTGCAGACTTGTGTCTGTCTTCTCTCAGACATCTGTAACCTGATCCCACTCCTGTGGATCATGGAGCAGACCTAGAGACCCTCTCTCCCCCTATCTCTCTGACTGTCTGCATATACTCTCTCTCTCCCCCTATCTCTCTGACTGTCTGCATATACTCTCTCTCTTCCCCTATCTCTCTGACTGTCTGCATATACTCCCTCTCTCCCACTATCTCTCTGACTGTCTGCATATACTCTCTCTCTCCCCCTATCTCTCTGACTGTCTGCATATACTCTCTCTCTCCCCCTATCTCTCTGACTGTCTGCATATACTCTCTCTCTTCCCCTATCTCTCTGACTGTCTGCATCAATCAATCAATCAATCAATTTTATTTTATATAGCCCTTCGTACATCAGCTAATATCTCGAAGTGCTGTACAGAAACCCAGCCTAAAACCCCAAACAGCTAGTAATGCAGGTGTAGAAGCACGGTGGCTAGGAAAAACTCCCTAGAAAGGCCAAAACCTAGGAAGAAACCTAGAGAGGAACCAGGCTATGAGGGGTGGCCAGTCCTCTTCTGGCTGTGCCGGGTGGAGATTATAACAGAACTATGCCAAGATGTTCAAAAATGTTCATAAGTGACAAGCATGGTCAAATAATAATCATGAATAATTTTCAGTTGGCTTTTCATAGCTGATCATTAAGAGTTGAAAAACAACAGGTCTGGGACAGGTGGCGGTTCCATAACCGCAGGCAGAACAGCTGAAACTGGAATAGCAGCAAGGCCAGGCGGACTGGGGACAGCAAGGAGTCACCACGGGCGGCAGTCCCGACGCATGGTCCCAGGGCCCAGGTCCTCCGAGAGAAAGAAAGAGAGAAGGAGAAAATTAGAGAGAGCCAAGATTTTCAAAATGTTCATAAATGACAAGCATGGTCAAATAATAATCAGGAATAAATCTCAGTTGGCTTTTCATAGCCGATCATTAAGAGTTGAAAACAGCAGGTCTGGGACAGGTAGGGGTTCCATAACCGCAGGCAGAACAGTTGAAACTGGAATAGCAGCAAGGCCAGGCGGACTGGGGACAGCAAGGTGTCAGCATGCCCGGTAGTCCTGACGTATGGTCCTAGGGCTCAGGTTCTCAGAGAGAAAGAGAGAACGAGAGAATTAGAGAGAGCATACTTAAATTCACACAGGACACTGGATAAGACAGGAGAAGTACTCCAGGTATAACCAACTGACCCTAGCCCCCCGACACATAAACTACTGCAGCATAAATACTGGAGGCTGAGACAGGAGCGGTCAGGAGACACTGTGGCCTCATCCGAAGAAACCCCCGGACAGGGCCAAACAGGAAGGATATAACCCCACCCACTTTGCCAAAGCACAGCCCCCGCACCACTAGAGGGAAATCCTCAACCACCAACTTACAATCCTGAGACAAGGCCGAGTATAGCCCACAAAGGTCTCCACCACAGCGCAAACCAAGGGGGGGCGCCAACCCAGACAGGAAGATCACGTCAGTAACTCAACCCACTCAAGTGACGCACCCCTCCTAGGGACGGCATGAAAGAGCACCAGCAAGCCAGTGACTCAGCCCCTGTAACAGGGTTAGAGGCAGAGAATCCCAGTGGAGAGAGGGGAACCGGCCTAGCAGAGACAGCAAGGGCGGTTCGTTGCTGCATATACTCTCTCTCTCCCCCTATCTCTCTGACTGTCTGCATATACTCTCTCTCTCCCCCTATCTCTCTGACTGTCTGCATATACTCTCTCTCTCCCCCTATCTCTCTGACTGTCTGCATATACTCTCTCTCTCCCCCTATCTCTCTGACTGTCTGCATATACTCTCTCTCTCCCCCTATCTCTCTGACTCTGCATATACTCTCTCTCTCCCCCTATCTCTCTGACTGTCTGCATATACTCCCTCTCTCCCCCTATCTCTCTGACTCTCTGCATATACTCTCTCTCTCCCCCTATCTCTCTGACTGTCTGCATATACTCCCTCTCTCCCCCTATCTCTCTGACTGTCTGCATATATTCTTTCATCTGCCTCTCCCTCCCAAGGCCCTCTTTCTCTCTCCCTCTCTAGCTCTCTCTCTCTCTCTCTCAGTTCAATTTCAATTCAATTTAAATTGAAGGGCTTTATTGGCATGGGAAACATATGTTTACATTGCCAAAGCAAGTGAAGTAGATCATAAACAAAAGTGAAATAAACAATAAAACAATGTACAGTAAACATTACACTCACAAAAGTTCCTAAAGAATAAAGACATTTCAATTTCATATTATATCTCTCTCTCTCACAGCCCTCTTTCTCTACCCTTTTCTATCCCCCTTTCCCTCTCTCTCTCTCACTCTCTCTCTCCTCTTCTCTGTCTCCCTCTCCCCCCTCCATCTTTCTCTCTGTATCTCTCTCTCTCTCCTCTTCTCTGTCCCCCTCTCCCCCCTCCATCTCTCTCTCTGTATCTCTCTCTCTCCCTCCTTCCCTCCATCTCTCTCTCTTATCAGTATCTATTACAGCAGAGAGGGTCAGTGTTGTGTTGACGTAGTAATTGATTTCTGGGTTCTCTTTTGTCTGGCTGGTGTTAGATGTCTGGAGCCCTAATCCACCATACACAGTCCTGCTCCTCTGGAATGAGCTACTGTGGAGCGTGCAACACACACACACACACACACACACACACACACACACACACACACACACACACACACACACACACACACACACACACACACACACACACACACACACACACAGTGGTTCTGTGGGTGTATGTGAGTCCTAGACTAAACTCAGGAGTGGAGTGTGTCTGAGTCTCTCCCCCAGACACCTCCACATCAGCTGAGCCCAGTGGACACGCTGCTCAGAACAAAGACTCCATTATACACATAACCAAAAGTATGTGGACACCTGCTCGTCGAACATCTCATTCCAAAATCATGGGCATTAATATGGAATTGGTCCCCCCCTTTGTTGCTATAACAGCCGCCACTCTTTTATGGAAGCTTTCCACTAGACTTGCTCTCATTCAGCCACGAGAGCATTAGTGAGGTCGGATACTGATATTGGCCGATTAGGCCTGGCTCGTAGCCGGCATTCTAATTCATCCCAAAGGTGTTTGATGGGGTTGAGGTCAGGGCTCTGTGCAGGCCAGTCAAGTTCTTCCACACCAATCTCGACAAATCATTTCTGTATTTACCTCGCTTTGTGCACGGGGGCATTGCCATAATGAAACAGGAAAGGGCTTTCCCCAAGCTGTTGCCACAAAGTTGGAAACACGGAATCGTCTAGAATGTCGTTGTATGCTGTAGCATTAAGATTTCCCTTCACTGGAACTAAGGGCCTAGCCCGATCCATGAAAAACAGCCCCAGACCATTATTCCTCCTCCACCAAACTTTACAGTTGGCACTATGCATTGGGGCAGGTAGCGTTCTCCTGGCATCCGCCAAACCCAGATTCCTCCGTCGGACTGACAGATGTTGAAGCATGATTTATCACTCCAGAGAACGTGTTTCCACTGCTCCAGAGTCCAATGGCGGTGAGCTTTACACCACTCCAGCCGACACTTGGCATTGCACATGGTGATCTTAGGCTTGTGTGCGGTTGCTCGTCCATGGAAACCCATTTCATGAAGCTCCCGACGAACAGTTATTGTGCTGACGTTGCTACCAGAGGCAGTTTGGAACTCGGTAGTGAGTATTGCAACTGAGGACAGTTCTGTGGGCTTGTGTGGCCTACCACTTCGCGGCTGAGGCGTTGTTGCTCCTAGACGTTTCCACTTCACAATAACAGCACTTACAGTTGACTGGGGCAGCTCTAGCAGGGCAGAAATTTGACGAACTGACTTGTTGGAAAGGTGGCATCCTGTGACGGCGCCACGTTGAAAGTCAGTGCAAAGGAGCAGGCTACATCCACACATACTGTATAGGAGGCCAGAATGAACACACAGAACTTTGTCTATGTTAGGCTACACACTAAACAAGCACTAGAGGAAGCACACATGATTTCATCCATTCACACCAGTGTTGAGTTCTCTGATTCAGAGGGGTTAAATGCGGGAGACACATTTCAGTTGAATAGATTCAGTTGTAAAACTGACTAGGTATCTCGCTTTCCCTTTCATTTACGTGCTTGTTGCGTAGTTCTTGTTCTTTTGAATTGGAACTTCAGTCATTCTCTCTCTCTCCTCTGGCCGTCGCTCAATAGATATTATGTCAAGTGCATATTGGGGTGTGTGTGTGTGTGTGTGTGTGTAACTAGTTCAGTGGCATTAGGTAACGTTCTATTTGGAGCATAATTGCCTAGATGTGTCGTGCATCCAAAAGGGAATGGTGTGGTTGTAGGCTATGCGCAAGCTGTGTCCCAAATGTCCCCCTATTTCCGAGTGCACTTGATATGGGCACTGGTCAAAAGTAGTGCACGACAGGGAACAGGGTGCCGTTTGGGACGGATGCATAATGACATATGGAGACCATATTAGGCCAGTATGTCAACACAGCTGCTTACGTATGCCTGGCAGGATGTAACATTCAGATACACACACACACACACACACACACACACACACACACACACACACACACACACACACACACACACACACACACACACACACACACACACACACACACACACACACACACACACACACACTTGCTGTAGGACCATATCTATTAGCAGTAGGAGTGTGAAGACTAATAGGTTCTTTGTAGCTCAGTTGGTAGATCATGGTGCTTGTAGTGTTAGTGGATTCCATTCCTGGGACCACCCATAAGTAAAATGTACTCCCGCTTTGAGTGCATACATAATGAAGTCGCTTTGAATAAAAGCGTCTGCTAAATGGCATATTATGAGAAAGGCTTAGTCATTTCTATTAGGGGTAATAGATAGCCAATGTTTTTCAATGCTGTTCGTTATCTTAGGCTCTGAATGAATTCATTTATGTCTTGCTTATCATTTCTGTATGAAGTTGTAGTCATTTCTGCAATCTCCTTTTTATAAGCTCGAGGGTTGTCCCATGTCCTTTCAGCAAGCCGTGACACCCATCATCTCTGATTGTTCTCACATCGTTTCTGTAGTTACGAACAGATAAGATACGTTTTCCGGAAGCATTATTTTGTTGAAATATAATTTGATCTTTGATAAATGAAGCGAATTGATTGCGCCCAAATTGGCCATTTTAATTGATATGATCAATATAGTATTAAATAATTATAGTACGTAGCATCTGATTTGGACCAAAATAAAATCGAACATTGAATAAGACATGAGGAATCTAAAGTAGTCAAAAGCCAACCACGGAACCCGCTTACACCCCATGCCCCTCCCACATGCCCCTCCCACACCCCCCATGCCCCTCCCACATGCCCCTCCCACACACCCCATGCCCCTCCCACACACCCCATGCCAATCCCACCCCAACAACGAGTATATACGGTAGCATCAGTTCTGTTTGTTTGACAAGTAGAATGGAGCTGCGGCTCAGAGAATTGTTTCTTCATCCTATGTAATGTATTCTCAGTGAAATTGGTTCTGTTTTTTCCCCCTGTTCAGAGAAATTAGTAGTTGAAGTTGTTGGGTTTATGTCCCATCCTACATCCTTTTCATTTGAAACAGTGGCCAGGTAAACAAAACCAGAGCATATGTTGATGTCATACGTGGTTCATAGACTGCGTACAGGGTAAGAAACCAATATGTCATTTTGTAAGTTGGGTGAACCTTCCCTTTAACAATATGACCTAATAGCAGGAACAGCATCATCTAGTGGTCAGAACCTGGTAATATCAGGATGTAGGATGGAACATTAAACCAACAACTTCGATGACAAATTTGTCTGAACAGGTTTCACCTAAATAATGTTGAAGGAATGCTAAACTTATCTGTTTCTAACAACAGAAATTATTTCAGAACAATCCAAGATGGTGGGTGTTGAAATCCTCTTTCATGTGCGTTTAGAGGTGGACGACCCTCTACTGTCCACTTGAAGACCGTAGATCTTCATAATAATAAGGTGTTTTATATACAGCAGCTATATTATATTCATGACTTGTAGATTATGGGAAGTGTAAGTGAATAGGTGGAAGGCTCATACTGATATGACTGACTATAGACAGATAGGAGGAGAGAAATAGAAAGAGAGATAGGGAGATGGAGAGAAAGAGGGGGAGGAAGTGTGAGAGATAGGGAGAGGGGGAAGGGAACGAGAGAGAGGAGGAGAGCAGGTATTAAATCTCTGGCGTCATAAATAAAATGTCAGGAATCATTGGTGCGTGTTAGCCAGTGCTCAGGATAGCGTGAAATCTGGCTTCACCTCCTTCTCCTCTCTCCATTCGCTCTCTCTCCCTATGTTCTCTCTCTCCGTCCTCCACCCATCTCTCTCTCTCCCTCCCTCCCTCCTCCCCCTCTCCCTGTAGAGGGTAATTGAGGTGTATGACCTTGCTGTGGGCACTAGCAGGTGTGAGGGAGGGAGGAGTTGGCCATTAGCCCTCCAGCCATACAGCCATAAGCTGTGGGTTTATATAGTCCAGGGCTGGCTCGCTGACTGTGGATAGTTCTGTGTGTGTGTATGCTTTGTCAGCATTTTAGTGAGAGAGCAAATGTATGTGTCAGTGGGCGTATAGATATTTGTTAGTGGGCCAAGATATACCTAACCAGTATATAGGTGTTTGGGAGTAGCCTATAGCTGTAACAAATGGGTAATTCATTTGTGTGTGCTGGCGTCTCTACTCCAAAGTAGTGTCAAACAGAACAGCAGTGTGATTTCACATCCCCCTCCCCCATCTTCTCTCCTCCTCCCCTACCCCTCTGTCCTACATCTATGTCATGTCACTGGGTTCTGTCGTTCCTAGAGTAACCCTCTCCCTCCCTCTCTCCCTATCAATTCAACTCAAAGGGCTTTATTGGCATGGGAAACTAATGCTTACATTGCCGAACCAAGTGAAATAGATAATAAACTAAAGTGAAATAAACAATCAAAAATGAACAGTAAACATTACACTCACAAAAGAAAAAAAGAAAAAATAATGGACATTTCAAATGTTATATTATGGCTATGTACAGTGTTGTAACAATGTGCAAATAGTTGAAGTACACAAAGGGAAATAAATAAACATAAATAAAGGTTTTATTTACATTAGTGTTTGTTCTTCACTGGTTGCCCTTTTCTTGTGGCAACAGGTTACACATCTTGCTGCTGTTTAAAAAGATATATATATATATATATTTAACCTTTATTTAACTAGGCAAGTCAGGTAAGAACAAATTCTTATTTACAATGACGGCTTCCCCGGCCAAACCCAGACGACGCTGGGCCAGTTGTGTGCCGCCCTATGGGACTCCCAATCACGGCCGGATGTGATGCAGCCTGTTATGGCACACTGTGGTATTTTACCTAATAGATATGGGAGTTTATCAATATTATATTTATTTTCAAAGTCTTTGTGGGTCTGTGTAAAATGAGGGAATTATGTGTCTCTACTATGGTCATACATTTGGCAGGATGTTAGGAAGTGCAGCTCCGTTTTCACCTCATTTTGTGGGCAGTGTGCACATAGCCTGTCTTGTCTCTAGAGCCAGGTCTGCCTAGGGTGGCCTCTCAATAGCAAGGCTATGCTCACTGAGTATGTACATGGTCAAAGCTTTCCTTAATTTTGGGCCAGTCACAGTGGTCAGGTATTATGCCACTGTGTACTCTCTCTTTAGGGCCATATGGCATTCTAGTTTGCTCTGAATTTTTGTTAATTCTTTCCAATGTGTCAAGTAATTATCTTTTTGTCTTCTCATGATTTGGTTGGGTCTAATTTTGTTGCTGTCCTGGGGCTCTGTGGGGTCTGTTTGTGTTTGTGAACAGAGCCCCAGGACCAGCTTGCTTAGGGGACTCTTCTCCAGGTTCATCTCTCTGTAGGTGATGAATTTGTTATGGAAGGTTTGGGAATCGCTTCCTATTAGGTGGTTGTAGAGTTTAACGTCTCTTTTCTGGATTTTGATAATTTGCGGGTATTGTCCTAATTCTGCCCTGCATGCATTGTTTGGTGTTTTACGTGGTTCACTGGGGATATTTTTGCAGAATTCTGCATACAGTCTCAATTTGGTGTTTGTCCTATTTTGTGAATTCTTGGTTGGTGAGTGGAACCCAGACTTCACAACCAAAAAGAGCAATGGGTTCTATAACTGATTCAAGTATTTTTTGCCAAATCCTAATTGGGAAGTTGAATTTTATGTTCCTTTTGATGAAATAGAAGGCCCTTCTTGTCTTGTCGCTCAGATTGTTCACAGCTTTGTGGAAGTTACCTGTGGTGATTATGTTTAGGCTGAGGTAGGAATAGTTTCTTTGTGTGCTCTAGGGCAATGGTGTCTAGATGGAATTTGTATTTGTGGTCCTGGCAACTGGTCCTTTTTTTGAAACAACATTATTTATTAACATTATTAACATTAGTCTTACTGTGATTCACTGTCAGGGCCCAGGTCTGACAGAATCTGTGCAGAAGATCTAGGTGCTGCTGTATTCCCTCCTTGGTTGGGGACAGAAGCACCAGATCATCATCAAACAGTAGACATTTGACTTCAGATTCTACTAGGGTGAGGCCGGGTGCTGCAGACAATTCTAATGCCCTCACCAATTCGTTGATATAGTGTAAATGTTGAAGAGGATGGGGCTTAAGCTGCATCCCTGTCTCACCCCACCACCCTTTGGAAAGAAATCTGTTTTTTGATTATTTTAACCACACATTTCCTCCAACACCACTTTCCATCAATTTACATAGCAGACCTTCGTGCTAAATTGAGTCAAAAGCATTTTTGGAAAAAAACAAAGCATGTAAAGACTTCGCTTTTATTTTGGTTGGTTTGTTTGTCAATTCGCTTGTGCAGGGTGAATACGTGGTCTGTCGTATGATACTTTGGTAAAAAAAACATTTGATATTTGCTCAGGACATAATTTTCACTGAGGAAATGTAGGAGTCTACAAATGTAAGACCCTACAAATCTGTCAGTTTAAGCTAGAGATATCCATTGTTTTTGCATCGGATGCATCTCAAACCACCTCATCCGCCAATGTCACACTTCCGCATCTGTAGTGAAAGGTGACAGAGCTAGAGTGGTGTTTTTCAGACCATGAGGCATCCCAAAAATCTGTCTTCTCACAAAATTGTCTGTAGCGTCTGTAGCAATGAGACTCACATGAACACGATGGTGTTCTCCGTTTTGCTCTACGACCCCCACAAGCATCTCCGAATATCTCTGTACCTTCATCTCTGAAGTTGGTACAGCCGATCTGCAAACTTCTGTCTGTAGTGTCCGAACACTGTGGAAAGGTGAGACTCTCGTGAACACGTACAGTACATGTCGGTCGGTTGTTTTGCTCTAGGAGGCCCACAGGCCTCACAAGACTCGTCTGAAGGTACCAGTTGAAGGAATTTATGGAAGTATACAGTGCACTCGGAAAGTATTCAGACCCCTTGACTTTTTCCACATTTTGTTACGTTACAGCGTTATTTGAAAACGGATTAAATTGTTTATTTCCATCATTAATCTACACACAATACCCCACAATGAAAAAGCAAAAAGAGGTTTTTATGTATTACAAATAAAAAACTGAAATCACATTCACATAAGTATTCAGACCTTGTACTCAGTACTTTGTTGAATCACCTTTGGTTATGACGCTACATGCTTGACACATCTGTATTTGCAGATCCTCTCAAGCTCTGTCAGGTTGGATGGGGAGCGTCGCTGCACAGCTATTTTCAGGTCTCCAGAGATGTTTGATCGGGTTCAAGTCCAGGCTCTGGCAGGGCCATTCAAGGACATTCAGAAACTTATCCTGAAGCCACTCCTGCGTTGTCTTGGCTGTGTGCTTAGGGTCGTTGTCCTGTTGGAAGGTGAGCCTTTGCCCCAGTCTGAGTTCCTGAGCGCTCTGGAGCAGGTTTCATCAAGGATCTCTCTGTACTTTGCTCCATTCATCTTTCCCTCGATCCTGACGAGTCCCAGTCCCTGACGCTTAAAAACATGCCCACAGCATGATGGTGCCACCACCATGCTTCACCGTAGGGATAGGGCCATGTTTTCTTCAGAAGTGACGCTTGGCATTCAGGCCAAAGAGTTCAATCTTGGTTTCATCAAACCAGAGAATCTTCTTTCTCATGGTCTGAGAGTCTTTAGGTGCCTTCTGGCAAACTCCAAGCGGGCTGTCATGTGCCTTTTACTGAGGAGTGGCTTTCGTCTGGCCACTCTACCATAAAGGTCTTATTGGTGGAGTGCTGCAGAGATGGTTGTCCTTCTGGAAGGTTCTCCCATCTCCACAGAGGAACCCTGGAGCTCTGTCAGAGTGACCATCAGGTTCTTGGTCAACTTCCTGACCAAGGCTCTTCTTCCCCGATTTCTCAGTTTGGCTGCTCGGCCAGCTCTAGGAAGAGTCTTGGTGGTTCCAAAATTTTTCCATTTAAGAATGATGAGGGCCACTGTGTTCTTGGGGACCTTCAATGCTGCAGACATTTTTTGGTACTCTTCCCCAGATATGTACCTCGACACAATCCTTTCTCAGTCCTTCAACCGCATGGCTTGGGATTTGTTCTGACATGCACTGTCAACTGTGGGACCTTATATAGACAGGAGTGTGCCTTTCCAAATCATGTCCAATCAATTGAATTTACCACAGGTGGTCTCCAATCAAGTTGTAGAAACATCTCAAGTATGATCAATGGAAACAGGATGCAACAGAGCTCAATTTGAGTGTCATAAAAAGGGTCTGAATGCATATGTAAATAAGGTATTTCTGTTTTAAATTTGAATACAATTTCAAAAAGTCAAAAAAAACAACAGTTTTTTGCTTTGTCATTATGGGGTATGGTGTGTAGATTGATGAGGAAACCATTTATTTAATACATTTTAGAATAAAGCTGTAACGTAACAGAATGTGGAAAATGGGATACTTTCTGAATGCCCTGTATATGGAGACTGTTTAGTGCCAAAAATAAGGGGTTAAATAAACGTTTTAAAAATATATATATATATTTGTATGTTTCCTGAGCTTTCTTATATGTCTCAGAAGAAACTTTTAGATTTTTTGGGGGGTGGGGGGGACTATCTGTTGTTCCATAGTAGTGAATCTGTTATTCAATGTGTTTGTATGGGTTAATAGCAGCAAGGCCCAATAGAAATGTTCATCAAAATATATTTTATACTTCACAGGGTCTTCAAAATCAAATAGGAAAGTAGTTATTTGTATGACCTTCTTAAAACTTCTCTGCACTACGGATCCCTTTAGCGGGATCATTTTCCTAAACAACCGCTGAATTGCATGGCGCAAAATATTCCCAAAAATATTTCTAATCATGCAATCTCAAGTGAAATATACCAAAACACAGTTTAGCTTGTTGTTAATCCACCTATCGTGTCAGATTGTGAAAATATGCTTTGCAGCGAAAGCAATCCAAGCTTTTGTGAGTGTATCAATCAATGCTACAACAGCTAGCCCCAAATTAGCATGGTCACGAATGTCAGAAAAGCAATAAAATTAATCGCTTACCTTTGATAATATTCGGATGTTTGCACTCACGAGACTCCCAGTTACACAACAAATGTTATTTTTGTTCGATAAATATTACTTTTATAACAAAAAAACGCCATTTGGGTTGCGCGTTATGTTCAGAAAACCAAAGCCTCGTTCCGTTCGATGAAAATTCCAAAAAGTATCCGTAATGTTCGTAGAAACATGTCAAATGTTTTTTATAATCAATCCTCAGGTTGTTTTTAACAAACATAATCGATAATATTTAAACCGGACCGTAACCTATTCAATAAAAGAGAGAAAGAAAATGGAGAGCTACCCCTCTCGCGCGCAGGAACTAATCAGAGGACACCTGACTAGTTTAAAGAAATCTCGCTCATTTTTCTAAATAAATGCCTGAAATTATGTCTAAAGCCTGGTCACAGCCTGAGGAAGCCATTGGAAAAGGAATCTGGTTTATACCCCTTTAAATAGAAGAAAAACGGGCCAGGAAACACAGATTAAAAAAAAATAATAATAATAATAAAAATAATAATCACTTCCGGGTTAGATTTCCTCAGGTTTTCGCCTGCAGAACCAGTTTTGTTATACTCACAGACAATATTTTGACAGTTTTGGAAACTTTGGAGTGTTTTCTATCCCAATCTGTAAATTATATGCATATTCTACGATCTGGACCTGAGAAATAGTTTGTTTACCATGGGAACATTATTAAAACATTTAAAATTCTGACCCCTAGCGTCAAGAGGTTAAAATGTCTTAGGGATAGCCCCCTTTTTTTCCTACATTTTTTCCTAATTGACATACCCAAATCTAACTGTAGCTCAGGCCCTGAAGCAAGGATATGCATATTCTTGGTACCATTTGAAAGGAAACACTTTGAAGTTTGTGGAAATGTGAATTTAATGTAGGAGAATATAACACAATAAATCTGGTCGAAGAAAATACAAAGAAAAAAATCTTTTTTTTTCTACCATCATCTTTGAAATGAAACAGAAAGGTCCCAGTTCCAGCCATCACCCTGGTTGTAATTCCGATGGTGTCCTCAAGATGGCAGCAGTATGTGTGCAAAGTTTCAGACGGATACCTTGAAGTATTTAAAAATATATACATTTCACCTTTATTTAACCAGGTAGGCCAGTTGAGAACAACTGCGACTTGACGCAGTATGAGCGAAGTATGAGCGAACTACATGACATTTAGTGTGAAGTCACCCAGGTAAATTTGGGCAAATCATGAAGGAGACATTTGCATTCATATTACATTTTTCTGCAAGAATATCGTCAAATCTGTTTACTTGGACTTTGATTTAGCTTTTCCAGTATTAGTAGCCATATTATAAGTTCAACATTTGCAAAACAACCAGTTTTCATAACTTCACAACTCTGAATATCCTTGTGATTTTTGTCCAAAATGAAAAGGCATGCTGTTGTACGGTTTGTTACGACAGATACATGGTTTCCGGATACTCCCGTCAAGCCCAGCTCATTGGTTATCTAGCTAGCTTTGTTTGACCCCAATTGGTGCTTATTTGACAAAGTTATAGTCGTTCAAGTGAAGACCGCCCATGCCATCAGCGTGCCATGAAGGCGTCGCTCTCTGACCAAATATGGTGTCCTATAGGATATACTACACCCTAATGATATAGTGAAGTCTGGTTACGTTCTAGGATCTCTGAGGAATAAGTACAAACATAATTTGACTGTTTGAAACAACGTGTAGGGTTAGATTTTCACAGATTCCTTTCTTTGCAAATTGAACGAGTAGAAATACAAAATCGATCGTGCATGCTATATGGACCTTTTTAGGATTTGAAAAAGGATTCTATCTAACAAAACGACACTTGATGTCACAGTTGAAGTCGGAAGTTTACATAGATTTGGAGTCATTAAAACTCGTTTTTCAACCACTCCACAAATTTCTTGTTAACAAACTATAGTTTTGGCCAGTCGGTTTTAAGACATCTACTTTGTGCACGACACAAGTAATTTTTCCAACAATTATTTACAGACAGATTATTTTACTTATAATTCACTGTATCACAATTCCAGTGGGTCAGAAGTTTACATACACTAAGTTGACTGTGCCTTTAAACAGCTTGGAAATTCCAGAAAATTATGTCATGGCTTTAGAAGCTTGTGATAGGCTAATTGACATAATTTGAGTCAATTGGAGGTGTACCTGTGGATGTATTTCAAGGCCTAACTTCAAACTCATTGCCTCTTTGCTTGACATCATGGGAAAATCAAAAGAAATCAGCCAAGACCTGCACAAGTCTGGTTCATCCTTGGGAGCAATTACCAAATGCCTGAAGGTACCACGTTCGTCTGTACAAACAATAGTACGCAAGTATAAACACCATGTGACCACGCTGCCGTCATACCGCTCAGGAAGGAGACGTGTTCTGTCTCCTAGAGATGAACGTACTTTGAGGCGAAAAGTGCAAATCAATCCCAGAAAAACAGGAAAGGACCTTGTGAAGATCCTGGAGGAAGCAGGTACAAAAGTATCTATATCCAGAGTAAAACAAGTCCTATATCGACATAACCTGAAATGCCGCTCAGCAAGGAAGAAGCCACTGCTCCAAAACCCCCATTAAAAAGCCAGACTACGGTTTGCAACTGCACATGGGGACAAAGATCGTACTTTTTGTAGAAATGTTCTTTGGTCTGATGAAACAAAAATAGAACAGTTTGACCATAATGACCATCGTCATGTTTGGAGGAAAAAGGGGAAGGCTACAAGCCGAAGTACACCATCCCAACCATGAAGCACGGGGGTGGCAGCATCATGTTGTGAGGGGTGCTTTGCTACAGGAAGGACTGGTGCACTTCACATATAGATGGCATTACGAGGAAGGAAAATTATGTGGATATATTGAAGCAATCTCTCAAGACATGAGTCAGGCAGTTAAAGCTTGGTCACAAATGGGTCTTCCAAATGGACAATGACCCCAAGTATACATCCAAAGTTGTGGCAAAATGGCTTAAGGACAACAAAGTCAAGGTATTGGAGTGGCCATCACAAAGCCCTGTCCCCAATCCCATAGAAACCATTTGGGCAGAACTGAAAAAGCGTGTGCGAGCAATGAGGCCTACAAACCTGACTCAGTTACACCAGCTCTGTCAGGAGGAATGGGCCAAAATTGACCCAACTTATTGTGGGAAGCTTGTATAAGGCTACCCGAAACGTTTGACCCAAGTTAAACAATTTAAAGGCATCGCAATCAGACTCAATTAGTATTTATGTAAACTTCTGACCCACTGGGAATGTGATGAAAGAAATAAAAGCTGAAATAAATCATTTTCTCTTCTATTATTCTGACATTTCACATTCTTAAAATCCCTGACCTAAGACAGGGACTTTTTACTAGGATTAAATGTCAGGAATTGTGAAAAACTGAGTTTAAATGTATTTGGCAAAGGTGTATGTACATTTCCAGCTTCAACTGTATCTCTAGGACTCTTTGGACGATAAATCAGAGCAAGATTTCAGAATGTAAGTACACATTTCACCTTCAGAGGTGATTTTATCAAACCTATTGTGGTGAAAAAAGTCCAGGAAGTTGTCGAGAAGGGATTGAATTTGTTGTTGCCTAAATGTTTTTTGATAGGTTTCTACACTACTTTCCTTCCATCTATAGCCTTTCTTAATAGTGTGCAGTTCCTTTGACTTTGATGGCTCATGATTGAGCATTGCTCTGTTCAGGTAGACCATGATTTTAATGTGATCTGATATGGGTGTTAGTGGGCTGACTGTGAATGCTCTGAAAGACTCTGGGTTGAGGTCAGTGATAAAGTAAGCTACAGTACTACTGTCAAGAAATTAGCTGTAGGTCTACCTACCGTACCTCTCTCTCCTCTATCATTCTCTTCATCTCTCTTTGTTTAAGTATCTCTTCTCCTCCTCTCCCTCTATATTCCTTCCCTCCCTCTCCTCTCTCTCTCCATCTCTTTTCTCTCTGTTCAGTAAATATTATCTCTCTCCGCCAGCAGGAAGCTTGCTGTGCAAACAAACTTACAGATCATTGTCCTCTCCCATACACAGACATTAAACTGACTCTGTGCATACATTACTATAATACCCACACTCTTCCTTCCATCGTAGCACATATGAGTGTGTGGGTTCGAGTACGTGTGCGTGTGTGCAAGCCCTAAGGCTCCTCCCTCCAGGGAGAGACAGACAAACAGGTGTGGGGCAGATTGAGTTCCACCTCATTTCCCCTGCCCTCACACAGCTGGTAAAGGACGCACACGAACACACACCTGCACACAGGTGCATATGGACCCACACACACACACACAGACCTGAAGGGAGGTTTTAAGACTGTGTTCACACAGGCAAAGTTAGGCTGTTGACTGTGTGTGAACTGATTGTACTGTGTGCGACTGTAGTCTGGCTGTAGCCTGATTCCTAGGATGACAACTAAAGACTGGCAGCCCGTTGCCACGGTGAATGAGACTGATTAAGCAATGGCGTGACATGAGACCAGTACAAAGTCACCACCACAGTCACTCCCCCAACACACACATACACACCATATTTCATAGTCATAGCCACACACAAGGACCCGCCATTACAATATTCATACCTCTGTTGGATAATTTATTCCGGACATGACAGGACTCATATTCGCGTTACATTTTTCATGCAAGTATCAAAGGTACAGCTTACTCAGCGGAGGTGAGGAGACGTTAATAACAGTGACATCAGGAGATTGGTGTGATGATATCACAGTGTGAGTGGGGGGAACACCCCAGAACATTAGCTAAGATTCCCATTATCTTTTACTTGGGGTTTTATCTAACATTACAATCCCAAAAATATTCAAAGAAGGTTTTTATGAAACAGTGTTTTTAAATGAAATATCCTTAGAATGTTCTCATAACATTCACTAAAATCTTATGCGCACAACATCTGTAAGAAACACCACAGAATATTCCCTAAAAGTTGTCAATAGGTTTCCAGGTAATGTAATAACACAATGTACTAGTCATGTTTTACCAGCAAAACAAAATTGGTTCTGTGCAAGTTCCCAGAACATTTGTTAGGTTTCAGCAAATGTTCTCATAAAAACTAAATCTGTCCAGTCGTGTTGATGATTATACAATGTTTGTATAAAACATTCACCTGATGTTGCAAGAACATTCTTTACATGTTTCCAGAATGTTTCATTAAGGTTGTGGGAACGGTGTGGTGGGAATATTTTGCACCCTAAAAAAAACATTATAGAATCATCCAGACAACTGTACAGTTTAGTGTTTTGAGAACATACATTTTGTGATGTCCACAATCTAATGAAACATTCTGGCAACCTTTTAAAGAACAAACAACATGTGTTCTAGGAACGTTCTTGCAACATCCGGTGAATGTTTTTTGCACCCTAAAAGAAACATTGCATATTTATCAGCACAGCTGGTCAGTTTTTGTGTTTCGTGAACATATCTTTTGTGATTTCCCCACAAAATAAAATCCAATCAAATAGTATTTCTCACATGTTTCGTAAACAACAGGTGTAAACTAACATTGAAATTCTTACTTATGGGCCCTTTCCAACAATGCCGAGAGAAGAATTCCCCCCCGATTACTCCCACACCCCCTCTCCAACGCTTAACGTCACCGGTCTACTAACCACTTGTCCTGGCAACCATCATGACGCACACCTGCTCCCCATCATTACGCACACCTGGACTTCATCATCACCTTGATTACCTTCCCTTTATTTAGCCCTCAGTCATCAGTCAATATTGGTTTGTTTTCACGTTCTGTACACTGCTCCTATTTTGGTCAGCTGCCTTTTTTTATTATTAAACTCTCTTTCTGCAACTGCTTCCTGACTCACTGCGTATATGTCACAGGCACGAGGTAATTAAGGTAGATATGTAGATACGGTTAGGGTTAGCACTATGATCAGCTGGCTCAACTAGGCTATGGAAGAAGTCCTCCGACGCCACAACGCCACAAGAGAGGTTTCACCTTCAACTAGCGGAGGGCCTTCTATCACGAGCCGTCTCAGCGAGCCAGTCCCCCAGCAGACTTAGCAGTCCTTCCAGGGAGGTGATGCCCGATTGTTCTTGTTGTGTCTTCCTACTCCAGTGCTCCTTCTATTTCGCCCATCAGACGAGAGTCCCCACCATTGAGATGTCCAAGGTTGCCACGGTAATTTCCTTACTGACCAGTTGGGCATTGGAGTGGGCTACAGCCGTGTGGGAGAGAAGAGAGGAAGAGATGGGTTCCTACGTGAGGTTCATGGCTCTGTTCAGGGTGGTTTTTGACCACCCACCTGAGGGCAGAGAGTGAGGTGAGCGACTATTCCAACTTCAGCAGGGTGCCCAGACCGCTGTGGAGTACGCCCTCACCTTCCGGACCGTGGCAGCCTCCAGTGGATTGAATGAACCGGCGCTCTGCACCCTATTCCGTAGAGGACTGTGCGAGGAGGTCCAAATGGTGTTGGCGTGCCAGGAGTGGCTTACCTCTCTCCTCCCTCTCCTCCTTTGGCTGTCCTGAAACAGAGCCTGAACCCATGGAGGTAGGGGCAATGCACCTCTCTGCGGAAGAGCTGTGTCGCCGGAAACTGCAGTTAGGGGTAAAGTGACTAGGCAACAGGATAGATAATAAACAGTTGCAGCAGCGTATGTGATGAGTCAAGAGTTAGTGCAAAAAGGGTCAATGCAGATAGTCCAGGTAGCTATTTGTTTAGTTGTATGGCTTGTGGGGTAGAAGCTGTTCAGGTTCCTATTGATTCCAGACTTGGTGCATTGGTACCGCTTGCGTGCAGTAGCAGAGAGAATAGTCTATGACTTGGGTGGCTGGAGTCTTTGACAGTTTTAAGGCTTTCCTGGTATAGAGTTCCTGGATGGCAGGGAGCTCGGCCCCAGTGATGTACAGGGCCATACGCACTATCCTCTGTAGTGCCTTGGAGTCGGATGCCAAGCAGTTGCCATACCAAGCAGCGATGCAGCGAGTCAAGGTGCTGTCAATGGTACAGCTGTAGAACTTTTTCAGGATCTGAGAGCCCATGCCAAATCTTTTCAGCCTCCTGAGGAGAAAGAGGCATTGTCGTTCCTTCTTTACGACTGTGTTGGTGTGTGTGGACCATGTTAATTCCTTAGTGATGTGGATACGGAGGAACTTGAAGCTCTCGACCTGCTCCACTACAGCCCCGTCGATGTGGATTGGTCCATGCTCGGCCCTGCGTTTCCTGTAGTCCACAATCAGCTCCTTTGTCTTGCTGACGGTCTCATCGCCGTCTGTGATCAGGCCTACCACCGACATGTCGTCAGCAAACTTGATGATAGTGTTGGAGTTGTGCTCGGCCACGCAGTCATGGGTGAACAGGGAGTATAGGAGGGGACTAAGTCAGCGTGGCGCATGTGTTGTTGCCTACCCTCAACACTTAGCGGTGGCCCGTCAGGAAGTCCAGGATCCAGTTGCAGAGGGAGATGTTCAGTCCCAGGGTTCTGAGCTTAGTGATGAGCTTGGAGGGCATTGTGGTGTTGAACGCTGAGCTGTAGTCAATTAACAGCATTCTCACATAGGTGGTCCTCTAGTCCAGGTGGGAGAGGGCAGTGTGGAGTGCAATAGTGATTGCGTCATCTGTGGATCTGTTGGGGCGGTATGCAAATTGGAGTGGGTCTGGAATGATGGTGTTGATGTGATCCATGACCAGCCTTTCAAAGCATTTCATGGCAAAAGATGTGAGTGCTATGGGGCAATAGTCATTTAGACAGGTTACTTTGCAGTTGTTGGTGGTATACTATGGTGGTCTGCTTGAAACATGTAGGTATTACAGACTGGGTCAGGGAGAGGTTGAAAATGTCAGTGAAGACACCCGCCAGCTGGTCAGCGCATGCTCTGAGTTTGTGTCTTGGTAATTTGTCTGGCCCCATGGTCTTGTGAATGTTAACCTGTTTAAAAGTCTTAATCACATCAGCTACGGAGAGCGAAATCACACAGTCGTTCAGAACTGCTGGTGCTCTCAAGCATGGTTCAGTGTTGCTTGCCTTGAAGTGGGCATAGAAGGCATTTCATTCGTCTGGTATTTCTTATAAGCGTCCGGATTAGTGTCCCACTCCTTGTAAGCGGCAGCTCTAGCCTTTAGCCTGTTCCCACAACCCAATGAAACATTCTGGGACCTTTTAAAGAATATATTAAATGTGTTGTAGGAACTTGCTACATCAGGCGAATGTTTTAAACAACAATTGTATAATAATCAACTTGACAGTTTTTGTGTTATGAGAACATTTGCCGTGACTTAACAAATGTTCTGGGAACTTTCACAGAACCAATTTTAGTTTGCTGGGAACAGGATGTGTTCTTCATAACTCTGATGCTGCTCTATGATACCCTTTATATTCACGCTATCACTCTCCATCTTAAACCATCTCTCCCTCTCTTCTTTATTTCCCCCTCCCAACTCTCTCTCTCTCTCTTCCTCTCCCCTGCCTCTCTCTACCCTCCTTTCTTTCTCTCCCCCTGCCTCTCTGGTGCCTCCCCTCTACTCTCCTCTCTCTCTTCCTTCCTCTCTCTCCTTCTCCTTCCCTCTCTCTGTGATGTTTATCCCTTTTTATCTGTGTCTCTCCTGTCTGTCTCTTCTGGTCTTTAATGTGATATGGATGTCTGGTCTGTGATTTAGAGGGGGCTCAAGGGAAGCTCTGTGTGTGTGCATGTGTGTGTGTGTGTGTGTGTTTGTATGTGTGTGTGTACCGTGGCGCCTGGCGGTTGCAGGAAGTATGGGGTCCCAGTGTCTGGAGGGCAGCCAGACGGCCCCCTCCCCTTTAACTCTCTGACTGTCACTGCCCCTTTAAGAAGCAGTCAGGCAGACGGAACCTGGTTAGAGAGCTAGCTAGAGAGAGGTATTTCTCTAGAGGGGTGCGAGAGACTGTCGTGTACAATATGGGCTTGTGCCTGACAGTGTGTGTGTTAGTGTGACTGATTGAGTGTGTGTCAGTGGTGCGCTTCATGCGTGTGTGCTTGTGTAGGCGCCTGGTTGGATGAGTGTGGATGAGTGTGTGTGTGTGGTCTTCTGATGATAGTATAAGGAGCTTGTGGGGATTGTGTGTGGAGATGAAGAGATCCTTTGTGTTAACGTGTGTTCAGGTTGGGCTGTGCAGGAGGATGCTGCACACCTCCGTCATACACACACACACATACACACACTCACACACACACACACACACACATACACACACTCACACACACACACACGTAAACAAACACATCCATACACACACACACACACACACACACACGTATACAAACACATCCATACACACACACACACACACACACACACACGTATACAAACACATCCATACGCACACACATGCACACGCTCACTAAAGCCTGTGAATTTAACATTCCGTTTGTCAACACAATCTCATGATTGTACAGGTATCATTTTACAGTCAGTGATGTTTAGAAGAACTGTTGTATCAGAATACTAAAGCAGAGTTATTATAACTATTGTATCAGAATACTATAGCAGAGTTATTATAACTATTGTATCAGAATACTATTATTATAACTATTGTATCAGAATACTATAGCAGAGTCATTATAACTATTGTATCAAAATACTATAGCAGAGTTATTATAACTATTGTATCAGAATACTAAAGCAGAGTTATTATAACTATTGTATCAGAATACTATAGCAGAGTTATTATAACTATTGTATCAGAATACTATTATTATAACTATTGTATCAGAATACTATTATTATAACTGTTGTATCAGGATACTATAGCAGAGTCATTATAACTATTGTATCAAAATACTATAGCAGAGTTATTATAACTATTGTATCAGAATACTATAGCAGAGTTATTATAACTATTGTATCAGAATACTATAGCAGAGTTATTATAACTATTGTATCAGAATACTATAGCAGAGTTATTATAACTATTGTATCAGAATACTATAGCAGAGTCATTATAACTATTGTATCAGAATACTATAGCAGAGTCATTATAACTATTGTATCAGAATATTATTATAACTATTGTATCAGAATACTATAGCAGAGTTATTATAACTATTGTATCAGAATACTATTATTATAACAATTGTATCAGGATACTATAGCAGAGTCATTATAACTATTGTATCAGAATACTATAGCAGAGTCATTATAACTATTGTATCAGAATATTATTATTATAACTATTGTATCAGAATACTTTAGCAGAGTCATTATAACTATTGTATCAGAATACTATTATTATAACTATTGTATCAGAATACTATTATTATAACAATTGTATCAGGATACTATAGCAGAGTCATTATAACTATTGTATCAGAATACTATAGCAGAGTTATTATAACTATTGTATCAGAATACTATAGCAGAGTCATTATAACTATTGTATCAGAATACTATAGCAGAGTTATTATTACTATTGTATCAGAATACTATAGCAGAGTTATTATAACTATTGTATCAGAATACTATTATTATAACTATTGTATCAGAATACTATTATTAGAACTATTGTATCAGAAAACTATCATTATAACTATTGTATCAGGATACTATAGCAGAGTCATAACTATTGTATCAGAATACTATTATTATAACTATTGTATCAGAATACTATAGCAGAGTTATTATAACTATTGTATCAGAATACTATAGCAGAGTCATTATAACTTTTGTATCAGAATACTATAGCAGAGTTATTATAACTATTGTATCAGAATACTATAGCAGAGTTATTATAACTATTGTATCAGAATACTATAGCAGAGTTATTATAACTATTGTATCAGAATACTATAGCAGAGTCATTATAACTATTGTATCAGAATACTATTATTATAACTATTGTATCAGAATACTATAGCAGAGTTATTATAACTATTGTATCCAAATACTATAGCAGAGTCATTATAACTATTGTATCAGAATACTATTATTATAACTATTGTATCAGAATACTATAGCAGAGTTATTATAACTATTGTATCCGAATACTATAGCAGAGTCATTATAACTATTGTATCAGAATATTATTATTATAACTATTGTATCAGAATACTATAGCAGAGTTATTATAATTATTGTATCAGAATACTATAGCAGAGTTATTATAACTATTGTATCAGAATACTATTATTATAACTATTGTATCAGAATACTATAGCAGAGTCATTATAACAATTGTATCAGAATACTATTATTATAACGATTGTATCAGAATACTATAGCAGAGTTATTATAACTATTGTATCAGAATACTATAGCAGAGTCATTATAACTATTGTATCAGAATACTATAGCAGAGTTATTATAACTATTGTATCAGAATACTATAGCAGAGTTATTATAACTATTGTATCAGAATACTATTATTATAACTATTGTATCAAAATACTATAGCAGAGTTATTATAACTATTGTATCAGAATACTATAGCAGAGTTATTATAACTATTGTATCAGAATACTATAGCAGAGTTATTATAACTATTGTATCAGAATATTATTATTATAACTATTGTATCAGAATACTATAGCAGAGTTATTATAACTATTGTATCAGAATACTATAGCAGAGTTATTATAACTATTGTATCAGAATACTATTATTATAACTATTGTATCAGAATACTATTATTATAACTATTGTATCAGGATACTATAGCAGAGTCATTATAACTATTATATCAGAATACTATTATTATAACTATTGTATCAGAATACTATAGCAGAGTTATTATAACTATTGTATCAGAATACTATTATTATAACTATTGTATCAGGATACTATAGCAGAGTCATTATAACTATTATATCAGAATACTATTATTATAACTATTGTATCAGAATACTATAGCAGAGTTATTATAACTATTGTATCAGAATACTATAGCAGAGTCATTATAACTATTGTATCAGAATACTATTATTATAACTATTGTATCAGAATACTATAGCAGAGTTATTATAACTATTGTATCCAAATACTATAGCAGAGTCATTATAACTATTGTATCAGAATACTATTATTATAACTATTGTATCAGAATACTATAGCAGAGTTATTATAACTATTGTATCCGAATACTATAGCAGAGTCATTATAACTATTGTATCAGAATATTATTATTATAACTATTGTATCAGAATACTATAGCAGAGTTATTATAATTATTGTATCAGAATACTATAGCAGAGTTATTATAACTATTGTATCAGAATACTATTATTATAACTATTGTATCAGAATACTATAGCAGAGTCATTATAACAATTGTATCAGAATACTATTATTATAACGATTGTATCAGAATACTATAGCAGAGTTATTATAACTATTGTATCAGAATACTATAGCAGAGTCATTATAACTATTGTATCAGAATACTATAGCAGAGTTATTATAACTATTGTATCAGAATACTATAGCAGAGTTATTATAACTATTGTATCAGAATACTATTATTATAACTATTGTATCAAAATACTATAGCAGAGTTATTATAACTATTGTATCAGAATACTATAGCAGAGTTATTATAACTATTGTATCAGAATACTATAGCAGAGTTATTATAACTATTGTATCAGAATATTATTATTATAACTATTGTATCAGAATACTATAGCAGAGTTATTATAACTATTGTATCAGAATACTATAGCAGAGTTATTATAACTATTGTATCAGAATACTATTATTATAACTATTGTATCAGAATACTATTATTATAACTATTGTATCAGGATACTATAGCAGAGTCATTATAACTATTATATCAGAATACTATTATTATAACTATTGTATCAGAATACTATAGCAGAGTTATTATAACTATTGTATCAGAATACTATTATTATAACTATTGTATCAGGATACTATAGCAGAGTCATTATAACTATTATATCAGAATACTATTATTATAACTATTGTATCAGAATACTATAGCAGAGTTATTATAACTATTGTATCAGAATACTATAGCAGAGTCATTATAACTATTGTATCAGAATACTATTATTATAACTATTGTATCAGAATACTATAGCAGAGTTATTATAACTATTGTATCAGAATACTATTATTATAACTATTGTATCAAAATACTAAAGCAGAGTTATTATAACTACTGTGTCAGAATACAATTGCAGAGTTATTATAACTATTGTATCAGAATACAATAGCAGAGTTATTATAACTATTGTATCAGAATACTATAGCAGAGTTATTATAACTATTGTATCAGAATACTATAGCAGAGTTATTATAACTATTGTATCAGAATACTATAGCAGAGTTATTATAACGATTGTATCAGAATACTATAGCAGAGTTATTATAACGATTGTATCAGAATACTATAGCAGAGTCATTATAACTATTGTATCAGAATACTATTATTATAACTATTGTATCAGAATACTATAGCAGAGTTATTATAACTATTGTATCAGAATGCTATTATTATAACTATTGTATCAGAATACTATTATTATAACTATTGTATCAGAATACTATTATAACTACTGTATCAGAATACTATAGCAGAGTTATTATAACTATTGTATCAGAATACTATAGCAGAGTCATTATAACTATTGTATCAGAATACTATAGCAGAGTCATTATAACTATTGTATCAGAATATTATTATTATAACTATTGTATCAGAATACTATAGCAGAGTTATTATAACTATTGTATCAGAATACTATTATTATAACAATTGTATCAGGATACTATAGCAGAGTTATTATAACTATTGTATCAGAATACTATAGCAGAGTCATTACAACTATTGTATCAGAATACTATAGCAGAGTCATTATAACTATTGTATCAGAATATTATTATTATAACTATTGTATCAGAATACTATAGCAGATTTATTATAACTATTGTATCAGAATACTATTATTATAACAATTGTATCAGGATACTATAGCAGAGTTATTATAACTATTGTTTCAGAATATTATTATTATAACTATTTTATCAGAATACTATAGCAGAGTTATTATACCTATTGTATCAGAATACTATAGCAGAGTTATTATAACTATTGTATCAGAATACTATAGCAGAGTCATTATAACTATTGTATCAGAATACTATAGCAGAGTTATTATTACTATTGTATCAGAATACTATAGCAGAGTTATTATAACTATTGTATCAGAATACTATTATTATAACTATTGTATCAGAATACTATTATTAGAACTATTGTATCAGAAAACTATCATTATAACTATTGTATCAGGATACTATAGCAGAGTCATAACTATTGTATCAGAATACTATTATTATAACTATTGTATCAGAATACTATAGCAGAGTTATTATAACTATTGTATCAGAATACTATAGCAGAGTCATTATAACTTTTGTATCAGAATACTATAGCAGAGTTATTATAACTATTGTATCAGAATACTATAGCAGAGTTATTATAACTATTGTATCAGAATACTATAGCAGAGTTATTATAACTATTGTATCAGAATACTATAGCAGAGTCATTATAACTATTGTATCAGAATATTATTATTATAACTATTGTATCAGAATACTATAGCAGAGTTATTATAACTATTGTATCAGAATACTATAGCAGAGTTATTATAACTATTGTATCAGAATACTATTATTATAACTATTGTATCAGAATACTATAGCAGAGTCATTATAACAATTGTATCAGAATACTATTATTATAACTATTGTATCAGAATACTATAGCAGAGTTATTATAACTATTGTATCAGAATACTATAGCAGAGTCATTATAACTATTGTATCAGAATACTATAGCAGAGTTATTATAACTATTGTATCAGAATACTATAGCAGAGTTATTATAACTATTGTATCAGAATACTATTATTATAACTATTGTATCAAAATACTATAGCAGAGTTATTATAACTATTGTATCAGAATACTATAGCAGAGTTATTATAACTATTGTATCAGAATACTATAGCAGAGTTATTATAACTATTGTATCAGAATACTATTATTATAACTATTGTATCAGAATACTATTATTATAACTATTGTATCAGAATACTATTATTATAACTATTGTATCAGGATACTATAGCAGAGTCATTATAACTATTGTATCAGAATACTATTATTATAACTATTGTATCAGAATACTATAGCAGAGTTATTATAACTATTGTATCAGAATACTATAGCAGAGTTATTATAACTATTGTATCAGAATACTATAGCAGAGTTATTATAACTATTGTATCAGAATACTATAGCAGAGTTATTATAACTATTGTATCAGAATACTATAGCAGAGTCATTATAACTATTGTATCAGAATACTATTATTATAACTATTGTATCAGAATACTATAGCAGAGTTATTATAACTATTGTATCAGAATACTATAGCAGAGTTATTATAACTATTGTATCAGAATACTATTATTATAACTATTGTATCAGAATGCTATTATTATAACTATTGTATCAGGATACTATAGCAGAGTCATTATAACTATTATATCAGAATACTATTATTATAACTATTGTATCAGAATACTATAGCAGAGTTATTATAACTATTGTATCAGAATACTATTATTATAACTATTGTATCAGGATACTATAGCAGAGTCATTATAACTATTATATCAGAATACTATTATTATAACTATTGTATCAGAATACTATAGCAGAGTTATTATAACTATTGTATCAGAATACTATAGCAGAGTCATTATAACTATTGTATCAGAATACTATTATTATAACTATTGTATCAGAATACTATAGCAGAGTTATTATAACTATTGTATCAGAATACTATTATTATAACTATTGTATCAAAATACTAAAGCAGAGTTATTATAACTACTGTGTCAGAATACAATTGCAGAGTTATTATAACTATTGTATCAGAATACAATAGCAGAGTTATTATAACTATTGTATCAGAATACTATAGCAGAGTTATTATAACTATTGTATCAGAATACTATAGCAGAGTTATTATAACGATTGTATCAGAATACTATAGCAGAGTCATTATAACTATTGTATCAGAATACTATTATTATAACTATTGTATCAGAATACTATAGCAGAGTTATTATAACTATTGTATCAGAATGCTATTATTATAACTATTGTATCAGAATACTATTATTATAACTATTGTATCAGAATACTATTATAACTACTGTATCAGAATACTATAGCAGAGTTATTATAACTATTGTATCAGAATACTATAGCAGAGTCATTATAACTATTGTATCAGAATACTATAGCAGAGTCATTATAACTATTGTATCAGAATATTATTATTATAACTATTGTATCAGAATACTATAGCAGAGTTATTATAACTATTGTATCAGAATACTATTATTATAACAATTGTATCAGGATACTATAGCAGAGTTATTATAACTATTGTATCAGAATACTATAGCAGAGTCATTACAACTATTGTATCAGAATACTATAGCAGAGTCATTATAACTATTGTATCAGAATATTATTATTATAACTATTGTATCAGAATACTATAGCAGATTTATTATAACTATTGTATCAGAATACTATTATTATACCAATTGTATCAGGATACTATAGCAGAGTTATTATAACTATTGTTTCAGAACATTATTATTATAACTATTTTATCAGAATACTATTGCAGAGTTATTATACCTATTGTATCAGAATACTATAGCAGAGTTATTATAACTATTGTATCAGAATACTATAGCAGAGTCATTATAACTATTGTATCAGAATACTATAGCAGAGTTATTATAACTATTGTATCAGAATACTATTATTATAACTATTGTATCAGAATACTATTATTAGAACTATTGTATCAGAAAACTATCATTATAACTATTGTATCAGGATACTATAGCAGAGTCATAACTATTTTATCAGAATACTATTATTATAACTATTGTATCAGAATACTATAGCAGAGTTATTATAACTATTGTATCAGAATACTATAGCAGAGTCATTATAACTTTTGTATCAGAATACTATAGCAGAGTTATTATAACTATTGTATCAGAATACTATAGCAGAGTTATTATAACTATTGTATCAGAATACTATAGCAGAGTTATTATAACTATTGTATCAGAATACTATAGCAGAGTCATTATAACTATTGTATCAGAATATTATTATTATAACTATTGTATCAGAATACTATAGCAGAGTTATTATAACTATTGTATCAGAATACTATAGCAGAGTCATTATAACTATTGTATCAGAATATTATTATTATAACTATTGTATCAGAATATTATAGCAGATTTATTATAACTATTGTATCAGAATACTATTATTATAACAATTGTATCAGGATACTATAGCAGAGTTATTATAACTGCTGTTTCAGAATATTATTATTATAACTATTTTATCAGAATACTATAGCAGAGTTATTATACCTATTGTATCAGAATACTATAGCAGAGTTATTATAACTATTGTATCAGAATACTATAGCAGAGTCATTATAACTATTGTATCAGAATACTATAGCAGAGTTATTATTACTATTGTATCAGAATACTATAGCAGAGTTATTATAACTATTGTATCAGAATACTATTATTATAACTATTGTATCAGAATACTATAGCAGAGTCATTATAACAATTGTATCAGAATACTATTATTATAACTATTGTATCAGAATACTATAGCAGAGTTATTATAACTATTGTATCAGAATACTATAGCAGAGTCATTATAACTATTGTATCAGAATACTATAGCAGAGTTATTATAACTATTGTATCAGAATACTATAGCAGAGTTATTATAACTATTGTATCAGAATACTATTATTATAACTATTGTATCAAAATACTATAGCAGAGTTATTATAACTATTGTATCAGAATACTATAGCAGAGTTATTATAACTATTGTATCAGAATACTATAGCAGAGTTATTATAACTATTGTATCAGAATACTATTATTATAACTATTGTATCAGAATACTATTATTATAACTATTGTATCAGAATACTATTATTATAACTATTGTATCAGGATACTATAGCAGAGTCATTATAACTATTGTATCAGAATACTATTATTATAACTATTGTATCAGAATACTATAGCAGAGTTATTATAACTATTGTATCAGAATACTATAGCAGAGTTATTATAACTATTGTATCAGAATACTATAGCAGAGTTATTATAACTATTGTATCAGAATACTATAGCAGAGTTATTATAACTATTGTATCAGAATACTATAGCAGAGTCATTATAACTATTGTATCAGAATACTATTATTATAACTATTGTATCAGAATACTATAGCAGAGTTATTATAACTATTGTATCAGAATACTATAGCAGAGTCATTATAACTTTTGTATCAGAATACTATAGCAGAGTTATTATAACTATTGTATCAGAATACTATTATTATAACTATTGTATCAGAATACTATAGCAGAGTTATTATACCTATTGTATCAGAATACTATTATTATAACTATTGTATCAGAATAATATTATTATAACTATTGTATCAGAATACTATTATTATAACTTTTGTATCAGAAAACTATTATTATAACTATTGTATCAGGATACTATAGCAGAGTCATAACTATTGTATCAGAATACTATTATTATAACTATTGTATCAGAATACTATAGCAGAGTTATTATAACTATTGTATCAGAATACTATAGCAGAGTCATTATAACTTTTGTATCAGAATACTATAGCAGAGTTATTATAACTATTGTATCAGAATACTATAGCAGAGTTATTATAACTATTGTATCAGAATACTATTATTATAACTATTGTATCAAAATACTATAGCAGAGTTATTATAACTATTGTATCAGAATACTATAGCAGAGTCATTATAACAATTGTATCAGAATACTATTATTATAACTATTGTATCAGAATACTATAGCAGAGTTATTATAACTATTGTATCAGAATACTATAGCAGAGTCATTATAACTATTGTATCAGAATACTATAGCAGAGTTATTATAACTATTGTATCAGAATACTATTATTATAACTATTGTATCAGAATACTATAGCAAAGTTATTATAACTATTGTATCAGAATACTATAGCAGAGTTATTATAACTTTTGTATCAGAATACTATAGCAGAGTTATTATAACTATTGTATCAGAATACTATAGCAGAGTTATTATAACTATTGTATCAGAATACTATTATTATAACTATTGTATCAAAATACTATAGCAGAGTTATTATAACTATTGTATCAGAATACTATAGCAGAGTTATTATAACTATTGTATCAGAATACTATAGCAGAGTTATTATAACTATTGTATCAGAATACAATAGCAGTCATTATAACTATTGTATCAGAATATTATAGCAGAGTCATTATAACTATTGTATCAGAATATTATTATTATAACTATTGTATCAGAATACTATAGCAGAGTTATTATAACTATTGTATCAGAATACTATAGCAGAGTTATTATAACTATTGTATCAGAATACTATAGCAGAGTTATTATAACTATTGTATCAGAATACTATAGCAGAGTCATTATAACTATTGTATCAGAATATTATTATTATAACTATTGTATCAGAATACTATAGCAGAGTTATTATAACTATTGTATCAGAATACTATAGCAGAGTCATTATAACTATTGTATCAGAATATTATTATTATAACTATTGTATCAGAATATTATAGCAGATTTATTATAACTATTGTATCAGAATACTATTATTATAACAATTGTATCAGGATACTATAGCAGAGTTATTATAACTGCTGTTTCAGAATATTATTATTATAACTATTTTATCAGAATACTATAGCAGAGTTATTATACCTATTGTATCAGAATACTATAGCAGAGTTATTATAACTATTGTATCAGAATACTATAGCAGAGTCATTATAACTATTGTATCAGAATACTATAGCAGAGTTATTATTACTATTGTATCAGAATACTATAGCAGAGTTATTATAACTATTGTATCAGAATACTATTATTATAACTATTGTATCAGAATACTATAGCAGAGTCATTATAACAATTGTATCAGAATACTATTATTATAACTATTGTATCAGAATACTATAGCAGAGTTATTATAACTATTGTATCAGAATACTATAGCAGAGTCATTATAACTATTGTATCAGAATACTATAGCAGAGTTATTATAACTATTGTATCAGAATACTATAGCAGAGTTATTATAACTATTGTATCAGAATACTATTATTATAACTATTGTATCAAAATACTATAGCAGAGTTATTATAACTATTGTATCAGAATACTATAGCAGAGTTATTATAACTATTGTATCAGAATACTATAGCAGAGTTATTATAACTATTGTATCAGAATACTATTATTATAACTATTGTATCAGAATACTATTATTATAACTATTGTATCAGAATACTATTATTATAACTATTGTATCAGGATACTATAGCAGAGTCATTATAACTATTGTATCAGAATACTATTATTATAACTATTGTATCAGAATACTATAGCAGAGTTATTATAACTATTGTATCAGAATACTATCGCAGAGTTATTATAACTATTGTATCAGAATACTATAGCAGAGTTATTATAACTATTGTATCAGAATACTATAGCAGAGTTATTATAACTATTGTATCAGAATACTATAGCAGAGTCATTATAACTATTGTATCAGAATACTATTATTATAACTATTGTATCAGAATACTATAGCAGAGTTATTATAACTATTGTATCAGAATACTATAGCAGAGTCATTATAACTTTTGTATCAGAATACTATAGCAGAGTTATTATAACTATTGTATCAGAATACTATTATTATAACTATTGTATCAGAATACTATAGCAGAGTTATTATACCTATTGTATCAGAATACTATTATTATAACTATTGTATCAGAATAATATTATTATAACTATTGTATCAGAATACTATTATTATAACTTTTGTATCAGAAAACTATTATTATAACTATTGTATCAGGATACTATAGCAGAGTCATAACTATTGTATCAGAATACTATTATTATAACTATTGTATCAGAATACTATAGCAGAGTTATTATAACTATTGTATCAGAATACTATAGCAGAGTCATTATAACTTTTGTATCAGAATACTATAGCAGAGTTATTATAACTATTGTATCAGAATACTATAGCAGAGTTATTATAACTATTGTATCAGAATACTATTATTATAACTATTGTATCAAAATACTATAGCAGAGTTATTATAACTATTGTATCAGAATACTATAGCAGAGTCATTATAACAATTGTATCAGAATACTATTATTATAACTATTGTATCAGAATACTATAGCAGAGTTATTATAACTATTGTATCAGAATACTATAGCAGAGTCATTATAACTATTGTATCAGAATACTATAGCAGAGTTATTATAACTATTGTATCAGAATACTATTATTATAACTATTGTATCAGAATACTATAGCAAAGTTATTATAACTATTGTATCAGAATACTATAGCAGAGTTATTATAACTTTTGTATCAGAATACTATAGCAGAGTTATTATAACTATTGTATCAGAATACTATAGCAGAGTTATTATAACTATTGTATCAGAATACTATTATTATAACTATTGTATCAAAATACTATAGCAGAGTTATTATAACTATTGTATCAGAATACTATAGCAGAGTTATTATAACTATTGTATCAGAATACTATAGCAGAGTTATTATAACTATTGTATCAGAATACAATAGCAGTCATTATAACTATTGTATCAGAATATTATAGCAGAGTCATTATAACTATTGTATCAGAATATTATTATTATAACTATTGTATCAGAATACTATAGCAGAGTTATTATAACTATTGTATCAGAATACTATAGCAGAGTTATTATAACTATTGTATCAGAATACTATTATTATAACTATTGTATCAGAATACTATTATTATAACTATTGTATCAGAATACTATTATTATAACTATTGTATCAGAATACTATAGCAGAGTCATTATAACTATTGTATCAGAATATTATTATTATAACTATTGTATCAGAATACTATAGCAGAGTTATTATAACTACTGTATCAGAATACTATAGCAGAGTTATTATAACTATTGTATCAGAATACTATAGCAGAGTTATTATAACTATTGTATCAGAATACTATTATTATAACTATTGTATCAGAATACTATTATTATAACTATTGTATCAGAATACTGTAGCAGAGTTATTATAACTATTGTATCAGGATACTATAGCAGAGTCATTATAACTATTGTATCAGAATACTATAGCAGAGTTATTATAACTATTGTATCAGGATACTATAGCAGAGTCATTATAACTATTGTATCAGAATACTATAGCAGAGTTATTATACCTATTGTATCAGAATACTATAGCAGAGTTATTATAACTATTGTATCAGAATACTATAGCAGAGTTATTATAACTATTGTATCAGAATACTATTATTATAACTATTGTATCAGAATACTATTATTATAACTATTGTATCAGAATACTATTATTATAACTATTGTATCAGGATACTATAGCAGAGTCATTATAACTATTGTATCAGAATACTATAGCAGAGTTATTATACCTATTGTATCAGAATACTATAGCAGAGTCATTATAACTATTGTATCAGAATACTATTATTATAACTATTGTATCAGGATACTATAGCAGAGTCATTATAACTATTGCATCAGAATACTATAGCAGAGTCATTATAACTATTGTATCAGAATACTATTATTATAACTATTGTATCAGAATACTATAGCAGAGTTATTATAACTATTGTATCAGAATACTATAGCAGAGTTATTATAACTATTGTATCAAAATACTATAGCAGAGTTATTATAACTATTGTATCAGAATACTATAGCAGAGTTATTATAACTATTGTATCAGAATACTATAGCAGAGTCATTATAACTATTGTATCAGAATACTATTATTATAACTATTGTATCCGAATACTATAGCAGAGTTATTATAACTATTGTATCAGAATACTATAGCAGAGTCATTATAACTTTTGTATCAGAATACTATAGCAGAGTTATTATAACTATTGTATCAGAATACTATAGCAGAGTTATTATAACTATTGTATCAGAATACTATTATTATAACTATTGTATCAGAATACTATTATTATAACTATTGTATCAGAATACTATAGCAGAGTTATTATAACTATTGTATCAGAATACTATAGCAGAGTTATTATAACTATTGTATCAGAATACTATAGCAGAGTCATTATAACTATTGTATCAGAATACTATTATTATAACTATTGTATCAGGATACTATAGCAGAGTCATTATAACTATTGTATCAGAATACTATTATTATAACTATTGTATCAGAATACTATAGCAGAGTTATTATAACTATTGTATCAGAATACTATAGCAGAGTTATTATAACTATTGTATCAGAATACTATAGCAGAGTTATTATAACTATTGTATCAGAAAACTATAGCAGAGTTATTATAACTATTGTATCAGAATATTATTATTATGTCTATTGTATCAGAATACTATAGCAGAGTTATTATAACTATTGTATCAGAATACTATAGCAGAGTTATTATAACTATTGTATCAGAATACTATAGCAGAGTCATTATAACTATTGTATCAGAATACTATTATTATAACTATTGTATCAGAATACTATAGCAGAGTTATTATAACTATTGTATCAGAATACTATTATTATAACTGTTGTATCAAAATACTAAAGCAGAGTTATTATAACTACTGTGTCAGAATACAATTGCAGAGTTATTATAACTATTGTATCAGAATACAATAGCAGAGTTATTATAACTATTGTATCAGAATACTATAGCAGAGTTATTATAACTATTGTATCAGAATACTATAGCAGAGTTATTATAACTATTCCCGTGTAGCTCAGTTGGTAGAGCATGGCGCTTGCAACGCCAGGGTTGTGGGTTCGATTCCCACGGGGGGCCAGTACAAAAAAAGTATGAATGTATGTACTTGTAAGTCTCTCTGGATAAGAGCGTCTGCTAAATGACTTAAATGTAAATGTAAATGTTATTATAACTATTGTATCAGAATACTATAGCAGAGTCATTATAACTATTGTATCAGAATACTATAGCAGAGTCATTATAACTATTGTATCAGAATATTATTATTATAACTATTGTATCAGAATACTATAGCAGAGTTATTATAACTATTGTATCAGAATACTATTATTATAACAATTGTATCAGGATACTATAGCAGAGTTATTATAACTATTGTATCAGAATATTATTATTATAACTATTGTATCAGAATACTATAGCAGAGTTATTATACCTATTGTATCAGAATACTATAGCAGAGTTATTATAACTATTGTATCAGAATACTATAGCAGAGTCATTATAACTATTGTATCAGAATACTATAGCAGAGTTATTATTACTATTGTATCAGAATACTATAGCAGAGTTATTATAACTATTGTATCAGAATACTATTATTATAACTATTGTATCAGAAAACTATCATTATAACTATTGTATCAGGATACTATAGCAGAGTCATAACTATTGTATCAGAATACTATTATTATAACTATTGTATCAGAATACTATAGCAGAGTTATTATAACTATTGTATCAGAATACTATAGCAGAGTCATTATAACTTTTGTATCAGAATACTATAGCAGAGTTATTATAACTATTGTATCAGAATACTAAAGCAGAGTTATTATAACTATTGTATCAGAATACTATTATTATAACTATTGTATCAGAATACTATTATTATAACTATTGTATCAGAATACTATTATTATAACTATTGTATCAGGATACTATAGCAGAGTCATTATAACTATTGTATCAGAATACTATTATTATAACTATTGTATCAGAATACTATAGCAGAGTTATTATAACTATTGTATCAGAATACTATAGCAGAGTTATTATAACTATTGTATCAGAATACTATAGCAGAGTTATTATAACTATTGTATCAGAATACTATAGCAGAGTTATTATAACTATTGTATCAGAATACTATTATTATAACTATTGTATCAGAATACTATAGCAGAGTTATAATAACTATTGTATCAGAATACTATAGCAGAGTCATTATAACTTTTGTATCAGAATACTATAGCAGAGTTATTATAACTATTGTATCAGAATACTATTATTATAACTATTGTATCAGAATACTATAGCAGAGTTATTATACCTATTGTATCAGAATACTATTATTATAACTATTGTATCAGAATACTATTATTATAACTATTGTATCAGAATACTATTATTATAACTTTTGTATCAGAAAACTATTATTATAACTATTGTATCAGGATACTATAGCAGAGTCATAACTATTGTATCAGAATACTATTATTATAACTATTGTATCAGAATACTATAGCAGAGTTATTATAACTATTGTATCAGAATACTATAGCAGAGTCATTATAACTTTTGTATCAGAATACTATAGCAGAGTTATTATAACTATTGTATCAGAATACTATAGCAGAGTTATTATAACTATTGTATCAGAATACTATTATTATAACTATTGTATCAAAATACTATAGCAGAGTTATTATAACTATTGTATCAGAATACAATAGCAGAGTTATTATAACTATTGTATCAGAATACTATAGCAGAGTTATTATAACTATTGTATCAGAATACTATAGCAGAGTCATTATAACTATTTTATCAGACTATTATTATTATAACTATTGTATCAGAATACTATAGCAGAGTTATTATAACGATTGTATCAGAATACTATAGCAGAGTTATTATAACTATTGTATCAGAATACTATTATTATAACTATTGTATCAGAATACTATAGCAGAGTCATTATAACAATTGTATCAGAATACTATTATTATAACTATTGTATCAGAATACTATAGCAGAGTTATTATAACTATTGTATCAGAATACTATAGCAGAGTCATTATAACTATTGTATCAGAATACTTTAGCAGAGTTATTATAACTATTGTATCAGAATACTATTATTATAACTATTGTATCAGAATACTATAGCAAAGTTATTATAACTATTGTATCAGAATACTATAGCAGAGTTATTATAACTTTTGTATCAGGATACTATAGCAGAGTTATTATAACTATTGTATCAGAATACTATAGCAGAGTTATTATAACTATTGTATCAGAATACTATTATTATAACTATTGTATCAAAATACTATAGCAGAGTTATTATAACTATTGTATCAGAATACTATAGCAGAGTTATTATAACTATTGTATCAGAATACTATAGCAGAGTTATTATAACTATTGTATCAGAATATTATTATTATAACTATTGTATCAGAATACTATAGCAGAGTTATTATAACTATTGTATCAGAATACTATAGCAGAGTTATTATAACTATTGTATCAGAATACTATTATTATAACTATTGTATCAGAATACTATTATTATAACTATTGTATCAGGATACTATTATTATAACTATTGTATCAGAATACTATTATAACTACTGTATCAGAATACTATAGCAGAGTTATTATAACTATTGTATCAGAATACTATAGCAGAGTCATTACAACTATTGTATCAGAATACTATAGCAGAGTCATTACAACTATTGTATCAGAATACTATAGCAGAGTCATTATAACTATTGTATCAGAATATTATTATTAGAACTATTGTATCAGAATACTATAGCAGAGTTATTATAACTATTGTATCAGAATACTATTATTATAACAATTGTATCAGGATACTATAGCAGAGTTATTATAACTATTGTATCAGAATACTATAGCAGAGTCATTATAACTATTGTATCAGAATACTATAGCAGAGTTATTATAACTATTGTATCAGAATACTATAGCAGAGTTATTATAACTATTGTATCAGAATACTATTATTATAACTATTGTATCAAAACTCTATAGCAGAGTTATTATAACTATTGTTTCAGAATACTATAGCAGAGTTATTATAACTATTGTATCAGAATACTATTATTATAACAATTGTATCAGGATACTATAGCAGAGTTATTATAACTATTGTATCAGAATACTATAGCAGAGTCATTATAACTATTGTATCAGAATACTATAGCAGAGTTATTATAACTATTGTATCAGAATACTATAGCAGAGTTATTATAACTATTGTATCAGAATACTATTATTATAACTATTGTATCAAAATACTATAGCAGAGTTATTATAACTATTGTTTCAGAATACTATAGCAGAGTTATTATAACTATTGTATCAGAATACTATAGCAGAGTTATTATAACTATTGTATCAGAATACTATAGCAGAGTCATTATAACTATTGTATCAGAATATTATTATTATAACTATTGTATCAGAATACTATAGCAGAGTTATTATAACTATTGTATCAGAATACTATAGCAGAGTTATTATAACTATTGTATCAGAATACTAATATTATAACTATTGTATCAGAATACTATAGCAGAGTTATTATAACTATTGTATCAGAATACTATAGCAGAGTTATTATAACTTTTGTATCAGAATACTATAGCAGAGTTATTATAACTATTGTATCAGATACTATAGCAGAGTCATTATAACTATTGTATCAAAATACTATAGCAGAGTTATTATAACTATTGTATCAGAATACTATAGCAGAGTTATTATAACTATTGTATCAGAATAGTATAGCAGAGTTATTATAACTATTGTATCAGAATACTATAGCAGAGTCATTATAACTATTGTATCAGAATATTATTATTATAACTATTGTATCAGAATACTATAGCAGAGTTATTATAACTATTGTATCAGAATACTATAGCAGAGTTATTATAACTATTGTATCAGAATACTATAGCAGAGTTATTATAACTATTGTATCAGAATACTATTATTATAACTATTGTATCAGAATAGTATTATTATAAATATTGTATCAGGATACTATAGCAGAGTCATTATAACTATTGTATCAGAATACTATTATTATAACTATTGTATCAGAATACTATAGCAGAGTTATTATAACTATTGTATCAGAATACGATAGCAGAGTTATTGTAACTATTGTATCAGAATACTATAGCAGAGTTATTATAACTATTGTATCAGAATACTATAGCAGAGTTATTATAACTATTGTATCAGAATACTATAGCAGAGTCATTATAACTATTGTATCAGAATACTATTATTATAACTATTGTATCAGAATACTATAGCAGAGTTATTATAACTATTGTATCAGAATACTATAGCAGAGTCATTATAACTTTTGTATCAGAATACTATAGCAGAGTTATTATAACTATTGTATCAGAATACTATAGCAGAGTCATTATAACTTTTGTATCAGGATACTATAGCAGAGTTATTATAACTATTGTATCAGAATACTATAGCAGAGTTATTATAACTATTGTATCAGAATACTATTATTATAACTATTGTATCAAAATACTATAGCAGAGTTATTATAACTATTGTATCAGAATACTATAGCAGAGTTATTATAACTATTGTATCAGAATACTATAGCAGAGTTATTATAACTATTGTATCAGAATATTATTATTATAACTATTGTATCAGAATACTATAGCAGAGTTATTATAACTATTGTATCAGAATACTATAGCAGAGTTATTATAACTATTGTATCAGAATACTATTATTATAACTATTGTATCAGAATACTATTATTATAACTATTGTATCAGGATACTATTATTATAACTATTGTATCAGAATACTATTATAACTACTGTATCAGAATACTATAGCAGAGTTATTATAACTATTGTATCAGAATACTATAGCAGAGTCATTACAACTATTGTATCAGAATACTATAGCAGAGTCATTACAACTATTGTATCAGAATACTATAGCAGAGTCATTATAACTATTGTATCAGAATATTATTATTAGAACTATTGTATCAGAATACTATAGCAGAGTTATTATAACTATTGTATCAGAATACTATTATTATAACAATTGTATCAGGATACTATAGCAGAGTTATTATAACTATTGTATCAGAATACTATAGCAGAGTCATTATAACTATTGTATCAGAATACTATAGCAGAGTTATTATAACTATTGTATCAGAATACTATAGCAGAGTTATTATAACTATTGTATCAGAATACTATTATTATAACTATTGTATCAAAACTCTATAGCAGAGTTATTATAACTATTGTTTCAGAATACTATAGCAGAGTTATTATAACTATTGTATCAGAATACTATTATTATAACAATTGTATCAGGATACTATAGCAGAGTTATTATAACTATTGTATCAGAATACTATAGCAGAGTCATTATAACTATTGTATCAGAATACTATAGCAGAGTTATTATAACTATTGTATCAGAATACTATAGCAGAGTTATTATAACTATTGTATCAGAATACTATTATTATAACTATTGTATCAAAATACTATAGCAGAGTTATTATAACTATTGTTTCAGAATACTATAGCAGAGTTATTATAACTATTGTATCAGAATACTATAGCAGAGTTATTATAACTATTGTATCAGAATACTATAGCAGAGTCATTATAACTATTGTATCAGAATATTATTATTATAACTATTGTATCAGAATACTATAGCAGAGTTATTATAACTATTGTATCAGAATACTATAGCAGAGTTATTATAACTATTGTATCAGAATACTAATATTATAACTATTGTATCAGAATACTATAGCAGAGTTATTATAACTATTGTATCAGAATACTATAGCAGAGTTATTATAACTTTTGTATCAGAATACTATAGCAGAGTTATTATAACTATTGTATCAGATACTATAGCAGAGTCATTATAACTATTGTATCAAAATACTATAGCAGAGTTATTATAACTATTGTATCAGAATACTATAGCAGAGTTATTATAACTATTGTATCAGAATAGTATAGCAGAGTTATTATAACTATTGTATCAGAATACTATAGCAGAGTCATTATAACTATTGTATCAGAATATTATTATTATAACTATTGTATCAGAATACTATAGCAGAGTTATTATAACTATTGTATCAGAATACTATAGCAGAGTTATTATAACTATTGTATCAGAATACTATAGCAGAGTTATTATAACTATTGTATCAGAATACTATTATTATAACTATTGTATCAGAATAGTATTATTATAAATATTGTATCAGGATACTATAGCAGAGTCATTATAACTATTGTATCAGAATACTATTATTATAACTATTGTATCAGAATACTATAGCAGAGTTATTATAACTATTGTATCAGAATACGATAGCAGAGTTATTGTAACTATTGTATCAGAATACTATAGCAGAGTTATTATAACTATTGTATCAGAATACTATAGCAGAGTTATTATAACTATTGTATCAGAATACTATAGCAGAGTCATTATAACTATTGTATCAGAATACTATTATTATAACTATTGTATCAGAATACTATAGCAGAGTTATTATAACTATTGTATCAGAATACTATAGCAGAGTCATTATAACTTTTGTATCAGAATACTATAGCAGATTTATTATAACTATTGTATCAGAATACTATTATTATAACTATTGTATCAGAATACTATAGCAGAGTTATTATACCTATTGTATCAGAATACTATTATTATAACTATTGTATCAGAATACTATTATTATAACTATTGTATCAGAATACTATTATTATAACTATTGTATCAGAAAACTATTATTATAACTATTGTATCAGGATACTATAGCAGAGTCATAACTATTGTATCAGAATACTATTATTATAACTATTGTATCAGAATACTATAGCAGAGTTATTATAACTATTGTATCAGAATACTATAGCAGAGTCATTATAACTTTTGTATCAGAATACTATAGCAGAGTTATTATAACTATTGTATCAGAATACTATAGCAGAGTTATTATAACTATTGTATCAGAATACTATTATTATAACTATTGTATCAGAATACTATAGCAGAGTTATTATAACTATTGTATCAGAATACTATAGCAGAGTCATTATAACTATTGTATCAGAATATTATTATTATAACTATTGTATCAGAATACTATAGCAGAGTTATTATAAAGATTGTATCAGAATACTATAGCAGAGTTATTATAACTGTTGTATCAGAATATTATTATTATAACTATTGTATCAGAATACTATAGCAGAGTCATTATAACAATTGTATCAGAATACTATTATTATAACTATTGTATCAGAATACTATAGCAGAGTTATTATAACTATTGTATCAGAATACTATAGCAGAGTCATTATAACTATTGTATCAGAATACTATAGCAGAGTTATTATAACTATTGTATCAGAATACTATAGCAAAGTTATTATAACTATTGTATCAGAATACTATAGCAGAGTTATTATAACTTTCGTATCAGAATACTATAGCAGAGTTATTATAACTATTGTATCAGAATACTATAGCAGAGTTATTATAACTATTGTATCAGAATACTATTATTATAACTATTGTATCAAAATACTATAGCAGAGTTATTATAACTATTGTATCAGAATACTATAGCAGAGTTATTATAACTATTGTATCAGAATACTATAGCAGAGTTATTATAACTATTGTATCAGAATACTATTATTATAACTATTGTATCAGAATACTATTATTATAACTATTGTATCAGAATACTATAGCAGAGTTATTATAACTATTGTATCAGAATACTATAGCAGAGTTATTATAACTATTGTATCAGAATACTATAGCAGAGTTATTATAACTATTGTATCAGAATACTATAGCAGAGTTATTATAACTATTGTATCAGAATACTATAGCAGAGTTATTATAACTATTGTATCAGAATACTATAGCAGAGTCATTATAACTATTGTATCAGAATACTATTATTATAACTATTGTATCAGAATACTATAGCAGAGTTATTATAACTATTGTATCATAATACTATAGCAGAGTCATTATAATTTTTGTATCAGAATACTATAGCAGAGTTATTATAACTATTGTATCAGAATACTATTATTATAACTATTGTATCAGAATACTATAGCAGAGTTATTATACCTGTTGTATCAGAATACTATTATTATAACTATTGTATCAGAATACTATTATTATAACTATTGTATCAGAATACTATTATTATAACTATTGTATCAGAAAACTATTATTATAACTATTGTATCAGGATACTATAGCAGAGTCATAACTATTGTATCAGAATACTATTATTATAACTATTGTATCAGAATACTATAGCAGAGTTATTATAACTATTGTATCAGAATACTATAGCAGAGTCATTATAACTTTTGTATTAGAATACTATAGCAGAGTTATTATAACTATTGTATCAGAATACTATAGCAGAGTTATTATAACTATTGTATCAGAATACTATTATTATAACTATTGTATCAAAATACTATAGCAGAGTTATTATAACTATTGTATCAGAATACTATAGCAGAGTTATTATAACTATTGTATCAGAATACTATAGCAGAGTCATTATAACAATTGTATCAGAATACTATTATTATAACTATTGTATCAGAATACTATAGCAGAGTTATTATAACTATTGTATCAGAATACTATAGCAGAGTCATTATAACTATTGTATCAGAATACTATAGCAGAGTTATTATAACTATTGTATCAGAATACTATTATTATAACTATTGTATCAGAATACTATAGCAAAGTTATTATAACTATTGTATCAGAATACCATTATTATAACTATTGTATCAGAATACAATAGCAGAGTTATTATAACTATTGTATCAGAATACTATAGCAGAGTCATTATAACTATTGTATCAGAATATTATTATTATAACTATTGTATCAGAATACTATAGCAGAGTTATTATAACGATTGTATCAGAATACTATAGCAGAGTTATTATGACTGTTGTATCAGAATACTATTATTATAACTATTGTATCAGAATACTATAGCAGAGTCATTATAACAATTGTATCAGAATACTATTATTATAACTATTGTATCAGAATACTATAGCAGAGTTATTATAACTATTGTATCAGAATACTATAGCAGAGTCATTGTAACTATTGTATCAGAATACTATAGCAGAGTTATTATAACTATTGTATCAGAATACTATTATTATAACTATTGTATCAGAATACTATAGCAAAGTTATTATAACTATTGTATCAGAATACTATAGCAGAGTTATTATAACTTTTGTATCAGAATACTATTATTATAACTATTGTATCAGAATACTATAGCAGAGTTATTATAACTTTTGTATCAGAATACTATAGCAGAGTTATTATAACTATTGTATCAGAATACTATAGCAGAGTCATTAGAACTATTGTATCAGAATACTATAGCAAAGTCATTATAACTATTGTATCAGAATACTATAGCAGAGTCATTATAACTATTGTATCAGAATATTATTGTTAGAACTATTGTATCAGAATACTATAGCAGAGTTATTATAACTATTGTATCAGAATACTATTATTATAACAATTGTATCAGGATACTATAGCAGAGTTATTATAACTATTGTATCAGAATACTATAGCAGAGTCATTATAACTATTGTATCAGAATACTATAGCAGAGTTATTATAACTATTGTATCAGAATACTATAGCAGAGTTATTATAACTATTGTATCAGAATACTATTATTATAACTATTGTATCAAAACTCTATAGCAGAGTTATTATAACTATTGTTTCAGAATACTATAGCAGAGTTATTATAACTATTGTATCAGAATACTATTATTATAACAATTGTATCAGGATACTATAGCAGAGTTATTATAACTATTGTATCAGAATACTATAGCAGAGTCATTATAACTATTGTATCAGAATACTATAGCAGAGTTATTATAACTATTGTATCAGAATACTATAGCAGAGTTATTATAACTATTGTATCAGAATACTATTATTATAACTATTGTATCAAAATACTATAGCAGAGTTATTATAACTATTGTTTCAGAATACTATAGCAGAGTTATTATAACTATTGTATCAGAATACTATAGCAGAGTTATTATAACTATTGTATCAGAATACTATAGCAGAGTCATTATAACTATTGTATCAGAATACTATAGCAGAGTTATTATAACTATTGTATCAGAATACTATAGCAGAGTCATTATAACTATTGTATCAAAATACTATAGCAGAGTTATTATAACTATTGTATCAGAATACTATAGCAGAGTTATTATAACTATTGTATCAGAATACTATAGCAGAGTTATTATAACTATTGTATCAGAATACTATAGCAGAGTCATTATAACTATTGTATCAGAATACTATAGCAGAGTTATTATAACTATTGTATCAGAATACTATAGCAGAGTTATTATAACTATTGTATCAGAATACTATAGCAGAGTTATTATAACTATTGTATCAGATACTATAGCAGAGTCATTATAACTATTGTATCAAAATACTATAGCAGAGTTATTATAACTATTGTATCAGAATACTATAGCAGAGTTATTATAACTATTGTATCAGAATAGTATAGCAGAGTTATTATAACTATTGTATCAGAATACTATAGCAGAGTCATTATAACTATTGTATCAGAATATTATTATTATAACTATTGTATCAGAATACTATAGCAGAGTTATTATAACTATTGTATCAGAATACTATAGCAGAGTTATTATAACTATTGTATCAGAATACTATAGCAGAGTTATTATAACTATTGTATCAGAATACTATTATTATAACTATTGTATCAGAATAGTATTATTATAAATATTGTATCAGGATACTATAGCAGAGTCATTATAACTATTGTATCAGAATACTATTATTATAACTATTGTATCAGAATACTATAGCAGAGTTATTATAACTATTGTATCAGAATACTATAGCAGAGTTATTGTAACGATTGTATCAGAATACTATAGCAGAGTTATTATAACTATTGTATCAGAATACTATAGCAGAGTTATTATAACTATTGTATCAGAATACTATAGCAGAGTCATTATAACTATTGTATCAGAATACTATTATTATAACTATTGTATCAGAATACTATAGCAGAGTTATTATAACTATTGTATCAGAATACTATAGCAGAGTCATTATAACTTTTGTATCAGAATACTATAGCAGATTTATTATAACTATTGTATCAGAATACTATTATTATAACTATTGTATCAGAATACTATAGCAGAGTTATTATACCTATTGTATCAGAATACTATTATTATAACTATTGTATCAGAATACTATTATTATAACTATTGTATCAGAATACTATTATTATAACTATTGTATCAGAAAACTATTATTATAACTATTGTATCAGGATACTATAGCAGAGTCATAACTATTGTATCAGAATACTATTATTATAACTATTGTATCAGAATACTATAGCAGAGTTATTATAACTATTGTATCAGAATACTATAGCAGAGTCATTATAACTTTTGTATCAGAATACTATAGCAGAGTTATTATAACTATTGTATCAGAATACTATAGCAGAGTTATTATAACTATTGTATCAGAATACTATTATTATAACTATTGTATCAGAATACTATAGCAGAGTTATTATAACTATTGTATCAGAATACTATAGCAGAGTCATTATAACTATTGTATCAGAATATTATTATTATAACTATTGTATCAGAATACTATAGCAGAGTTATTATAACTATTGTATCAGAATACTATAGCAGAGTTATTATAACTGTTGTATCAGAATATTATTATTATAACTATTGTATCAGAATACTATAGCAGAGTCATTATAACTATTGTATCAGAATACTATTATTATAACTATTGTATCAGAATACTATAGCAGAGTTATTATAACTATTGTATCAGAATACTATAGCAGAGTCATTATAACTATTGTATCAGAATACTATAGCAGAGTTATTATAACTATTGTATCAGAATACTATAGCAGAGTTATTATAACTATTGTATCAGAATACTATAGCAGAGTTATTATAACTATTGTATCAGAATACTATAGCAGAGTTATTATAACTATTGTATCAGAATACTATAGCAGAGTTATTATAACTATTGTATCAGAATACTATTATTATAACTATTGTATCAGAATACTATAGCAGAGTTATTATAACTATTGTATCAGAATACTATAGCAGAGTTATTATAACTATTGTATCAGAATACTATAGCAGAGTTATTATAACTATTGTATCAGAATACTATTATTATAACTATTGTATCAGAATACTATTATTATAACTATTGTATCAGAATACTATAGCAGAGTTATTATAACTATTGTATCAGAATACTATAGCAGAGTTATTATAACTATTGTATCAGAATACTATAGCAGAGTTATTATAACTATTGTATCAGAATACTATAGCAGAGTTATTATAACTATTGTATCAGAATACTATAGCAGAGTTATTATAACTATTGTATCAGAATACTATAGCAGAGTCATTATAACTATTGTATCAGAATACTATTATTATAACTATTGTATCAGAATACTATAGCAGAGTTATTATAACTATTGTATCAGAATACTATAGCAGAGTTATTATAACTTTTGTATCAGAATACTATAGCAGAGTTATTATAACTATTGTATCAGAATACTATTATTATAACTATTGTATCAGAATACTATAGCAGAGTTATTATAACTATTGTATCAGAATACTATTATTATAACTATTGTATCAGAATACTATTATTATAACTATTGTATCAGAATACTATTATTATAACTATTGTATCAGAAAACTATTATTATAACTATTGTATCAGGATACTATAGCAGAGTCATAACTATTGTATCAGAATACTATTATTATAACTATTGTATCAGAATACTATAGCAGAGTTATTATAACTATTGTATCAGAATACTATAGCAGAGTCATTATAACTATTGTATCAGAATACTATAGCAGAGTTATTATAACTATTGTATCAGAATACTATAGCAGAGTTATTATAACTATTGTATCAGAATACTATTATTATAACTATTGTATCAGAATACTATAGCAGAGTTATTATAACTATTGTATCAGAATACTATAGCAGAGTTATTATAACTATTGTATCAGAATACTATAGCAGAGTCATTATAACTATTGTATCAGAATACTATAGCAGAGTTATTATAACTATTGTATCAGAATACTATTATTATAACTATTGTATCAGAATACTATAGCAAAGTTATTATAACTATTGTATCAGAATACCATTATTATAACTATTGTATCAGAATACTATAGCAGAGTTATTATAACTATTGTATCAGAATACTATAGCAGAGTCATTATAACTATTGTATCAGAATATTATTATTATAACTATTGTATCAGAATACTATAGCAGAGTTATTATAACGATTGTATCAGAATACTATAGCAGAGTTATTATAACTATTGTATCAGAATACTATTATTATAACTATTGTATCAGAATACTATAGCAGAGTCATTATAACTATTGTATCAGAATACTATTATTATAACTATTGTATCAGAATACTATAGCAGAGTTATTATAACTATTGTATCAGAATACTATAGCAGAGTCATTATAACTATTGTATCAGAATACTATAGCAGAGTTATTATAACTATTGTATCAGAATACTATTATTATAACTATTGTATCAGAATACTATAGCAGAGTTATTATAACTATTGTATCAGAATACTATAGCAGAGTTATTATAACTATTGTATCAGAATACTATTATTATAACTATTGTATCAGAATACTATAGCAGAGTTATTATAACTATTGTATCAGAATACTATAGCAGAGTTATTATAACTATTGTATCAGAATACTATAGCAGAGTCATTATAACTATTGTATCAGAATACTATAGCAGAGTCATTATAACTATTGTATCAGAATACTATAGCAGAGTCATTATAACTATTGTATCAGAATACTATAGCAGAGTTATTATAACTATTGTATCAGAATACTATTATTATAACTATTGTATCAGAAAACTATAGCAGAGTTATTATAACTATTGTTTCAGAATACTAAAGCAGAGTTATTATACCTATTATATCAGAATATTATTATTATGACTATTGTATCAGAATACTATAGCAGAGTTATTATAACTATTGTATCATAATACTATAGCAGAGTCATTATAACTATTGTATCAGAATACTATTATTATAACTATTGTATCAGAATACTATAGCAGAGTTATTATAACTATTGTATCAGAATACTATTATTATAACTATTGTATCAAAATACTAAAGCAGAGTTAGTATAACTACTGTATCAGAATACAATAGCAGAGTCATTATAACTATTGTATCAGAATACTATTATTATAACTATTGTATCAGAATACTATAGCAGAGTTATTATACCTATTGTATCAGAATACTATAGCAGAGTTATTATAACTATTGTATTAGAATACTATAGCAGAGTCATTATAACTATTGTATCAGAATACTATTATTATAACTATTGTATCAGAATACTATAGCAAAGTTATTATAACTATTGTATCAGAATACTATAGCAGAGTTATTATAACTGTTGTATCAGAATACTATAGCAGAGTTATTATAACTATTGTATCAGAATACTATAGCAGATGCATTATAACTATTGTATCAGAATACTATAGCAGAGTTATTATAACTATTGTATCAGAATACTATAGCAGAGTCATTATAACTATTGTATCAGAAAACTATAGCAGAGTCATTATAACTATTGTATCAAAATACTATAGCAGAGTTATTATAACTATTGTATCAGAATACTATAGCAGAGTCATTATAACTATTGTATCAGAATACTATTATTATAACTATTGTATCAGAATACTATAGCAGAGTTATTATAACTATTGTATCAGAATACTATCTATTATAACTATTGTATCAGAATACTATAGCAGAGTTATTATACCTATTGTATCAGAATACTATAGCAGAGTTATTATAACTATTGTATCAGAATACTATAGCAGAGTTATTATTACTATTGTATCAGAATACTATAGCAGAGTTATTATAACTATTGTATCAGAATACTATAGCAGAGTTATTATAACTATTGTATCAGAATACTATTATTATAACTATTTTATCAAAATACTATAGCAGAGTTATTATACCTATTGTATCAGAATACTATAGCAGAGTTATTATAACTATTGTATCAGAATACTATAGCAGAGTTATTATAACTATTGTATCAGAATACTATAGCAGAGTCATTATAACTATTGTATCAGAATACTATTATTATAACTATTGTATCAGAATACTATAGCAGAGTTATTATAACTATTGTATCAGAATACTATTATTATAACTATTGTATCAGAATACTATTATAACTACTGTATCAGAATACTATAGCAGAGTTATTATAACTATTGTATCAGAATACTATAGCAGAGTTATTATAACTATTGTATCAGAATACTATAGCAGAGTTATTATAACTATTGTATCAGAATACTATAGCAGAGTCATTATAACTATTGTATCAGAATACTATAGCAGAGTTATTATAACTATTGTATCAGAATACTATAGCAGAGTCATTATAACTATTGTATCAGAATACTATTATTATAACTATTGTATCAGAATACTATAGCAGAGTTATTATAACTATTGTATCAGAATACTATAGCAGAGTTATTATAACTATTGTATCAGAATACTATAGCAGAGTCATTATAACTATTGTATCAGAATACTATTATTATAACTATTGTATCAGAATACTATAGCAGAGTTATTATAACTATTGTATCAGAATACTATTATTATAACTATTGTATCAGAATACTATTATAACTACTGTATCAGAATACTATAGCAGAGTTATTATAACTATTGTATCAGAATACTATAGCAGAGTCATTATAACTATTGTATCAGAATACTATTGCAGAGTTATTATAACTATTGTATCAGAATACTATTATTATAACTATTGTATCAGAATACTATAGCAGAGTTATTATACCTATTGTATCAGAATACTATTATTATAACTATTGTATCAGAATACTATAGCAGAGTCATTATACCTATTGTATAAGAATACTATAGCAGAGTTATTATAACTATTGTATCAGAATACTATAGCAGAGTTATTATAACTATTGTATCAGAATACTATAGCAGAGTCATTATAACTATTGTATCAGAATACTATAGCAGAGTCATTATAACTATTGTATCAGAATACTATAGCAGAGTTATTATAACTATTGTATCAGAATACTATAGCAGAGTCATTATAACTATTGTATCAGAATACTATAGCAGAGTCATTATAACTATTGTATCAGAATACTATAGCAGAGTCATTATAACTATTGTATCAGAATACTAAAGCAGAGTTATTATAACTATTATATCAGAATATTATTATTATGACTATTGTATCAGAATACTATAGCAGAGTTATTATAACTATTGTATCAGAATACTATTATTATAACTATTGTATCAAAATACTAAAACAGAGTTAGTATAACTACTGTATCAGAATACAATAGCAGAGTCATTATATCTATTGTATCAGAATACTATTATTATAACTATTGTATCAGAATACTATAGCAGAGTTATTATACCTATTGTATCAGAATACTATAGCAGAGTTATTATAACTATTGTATTAGAATACTATAGCAGAGTCATTATAACTATTGTATCAGAATACTATTATTATAACTATTGTATCAGAATACTATAGCAAAGTTATTATAACTATTGTATCAGAATACTATAGCAGAGTTATTATAACTGTTGTATCAGAATACTATAGCAGAGTTATTATAACTATTGTATCAGAATACTATAGCAGATGCATTATAACTATTGTATCAGAATACTATAGCAGAGTTATTATAACTATTGTATCAGAATACTATAGCAGAGTCATTATAACTATTGTATCAGAAAACTATAGCAGAGTCATTATAACTATTGTATCAAAATACTATAGCAGAGTTATTATAACTATTGTATCAGAATACTATAGCAGAGTCATTATAACTATTGTATCAGAATACTATTATTATAACTATTGTATCAGAATACTATAGCAGAGTTATTATACCTATTGTATCAGAATACTATAGCAGAGTTATTATAACTATTGTATCAGAATACTATAGCAGAGTTATTATTACTATTGTATCAGAATACTATAGCAGAGTTATTATAACTATTGTATCAGAATACTATAGCAGAGTCATTATAACTATTGTATCAGAATACTATTATTATAACTATTGTATCAGAATACTATAGCAGAGTCATTATAACTATTGTATCAGAATACTATTATTATAACTATTGTATCAGAATACTATAGCAGAGTTATTATAACTATTGTATCAGAATACTATTATTATAACTATTGTATCAGAATACTATAGCAGAGTTATTATAACTATTGTATCAGAATACTATTATTATAACTATTTTATCAAAATACTATAGCAGAGTTATTATACCTATTGTATCAGAATACTATAGCAGAGTTATTATAACTATTGTATCAGAATACTATAGCAGAGTTATTATAACTATTGTATCAGAATACTATAGCAGAGTCATTATAACTATTGTATCAGAATACTATTATTATAACTATTGTATCAGAATACTATAGCAGAGTTATTATAACTATTGTATCAGAATACTATTATTATAACTATTGTATCAGAATACTATTATAACTACTGTATCAGAATACTATAGCAGAGTTATTATAACTATTGTATCAGAATACTATAGCAGAGTTATTATAACTATTGTATCAGAATACTATAGCAGAGTTATTATAACTATTGTATCAGAATACTATAGCAGAGTCATTATAACTATTGTATCAGAATACTATAGCAGAGTTATTATAACTATTGTATCAGAATACTATAGCAGAGTCATTATAACTATTGTATCAGAATACTATTATTATAACTATTGTATCAGAATACTATAGCAGAGTTATTATAACTATTGTATCAGAATACTATAGCAGAGTTATTATAACTATTGTATCAGAATACTATAGCAGAGTCATTATAACTATTGTATCAGAATACTATTATTATAACTATTGTATCAGAATACTATAGCAGAGTTATAACTATTGTATCAGAATACTATTATTATAACTATTGTATCAGAATACTATTATAACTACTGTATCAGAATACTATAGCAGAGTTATTATAACTATTGTATCAGAATACTATAGCAGAGTCATTATAACTATTGTATCAGAATACTATTGCAGAGTTATTATAACTATTGTATCAGAATACTATTATTATAACTATTGTATCAGAATACTATAGCAGAGTTATTATACCTATTGTATCAGAATACTATTATTATAACTATTGTATCAGAATACTATAGCAGAGTCATTATACCTATTGTATAAGAATACTATAGCAGAGTTATTATAACTATTGTATCAGAATACTATAGCAGAGTTATTATAACTATTGTATCAGAATACTATAGCAGAGTCATTATAACTATTGTATCAGAATACTATAGCAGAGTCATTATAACTATTGTATCAGAATACTATAGCAGAGTTATTATAACTATTGTATCAGAATACTATAGCAGAGTCATTATAACTATTGTATCAGAATACTATAGCAGAGTCATTATAACTATTGTATCAGAATACTATAGCAGAGTCATTATAACTATTGTATCAGAATACTAAAGCAGAGTTATTATAACTATTATATCAGAATATTATTATTATGACTATTGTATCAGAATACTATAGCAGAGTTATTATAACTATTGTATCAGAATACTATTATTATAACTATTGTATCAGAATACTATAGCAGAGTTATTATAACTATTGTATCATAATACTATAGCAGAGTCATTATAACTATTGTATCAGAATACTATTATTATAACTATTGTATCAGAATACTATAGCAGAGTTATTATAACTATTGTATCAGAATACTATTATTATAACTATTGTATCAAAATACTAAAGCAGAGTTAGTATAACTACTGTATCAGAATACAATAGCAGAGTCATTATAACTATTGTATCAGAATACTATTATTATAACTATTGTATCAGAATACTATAGCAGAGTTATTATAACTATTGTATCAGAATACTATAGCAGAGTTATTATAACTATTGTATTAGAATACTATAGCAGAGTCATTATAACTATTGTATCAGAATACTATTATTATAACTATTGTATCAGAATACTATAGCAAAGTTATTATAACTATTGTATCAGAATACTATAGCAGAGTTATTATAACTGTTGTATCAGAATACTATAGCAGAGTTATTATAACTATTGTATCAGAATACTATAGCAGATGCATTATAACTATTGTATCAGAATACTATAGCAGAGTTATTATAACTATTGTATCAGAATACTATAGCAGAGTCATTATAACTATTGTATCAGAAAACTATAGCAGAGTCATTATAACTATTGTATCAAAATACTATAGCAGAGTTATTATAACTATTGTATCAGAATACTATAGCAGAGTCATTATAACTATTGTATCAGAATACTATTATTATACCTATTGTATCAGAATACTATAGCAGAGTTATTATAACTATTGTATCAGAATACTATAGCAGAGTTATTATTACTATTGTATCAGAATACTATAGCAGAGTTATTATAACTATTGTATCAGAATACTATAGCAGAGTCATTATAACTATTGTATCAGAATACTATTATTATAACTATTGTATCAGAATACTATAGCAGAGTCATTATAACTATTGTATCAGAATACTATTATTATAACTATTGTATCAGAATACTATAGCAGAGTTATTATAACTATTGTATCAGAATACTATTATTATAACTATTTTATCAAAATACTATAGCAGAGTTATTATACCTATTGTATCAGAATACTATAGCAGAGTTATTATAACTATTGTATCAGAATACTATAGCAGAGTTATTATAACTATTGTATCAGAATACTATAGCAGAGTCATTATAACTATTGTATCAGAATACTATTATTATAACTATTGTATCAGAATACTATAGCAGAGTTATTATAACTATTGTATCAGAATACTATTATTATAACTATTGTATCAGAATACTATTATAACTACTGTATCAGAATACTATAGCAGAGTTATTATAACTATTGTATCAGAATACTATAGCAGAGTTATTATAACTATTGTATCAGAATACTATAGCAGAGTTATTATAACTATTGTATCAGAATACTATAGCAGAGTCATTATAACTATTGTATCAGAATACTATAGCAGAGTTATTATAACTATTGTATCAGAATACTATAGCAGAGTCATTATAACTATTGTATCAGAATACTATTATTATAACTATTGTATCAGAATACTATAGCAGAGTTATTATAACTATTGTATCAGAATACTATAGCAGAGTTATTATAACTATTGTATCAGAATACTATTATTATAACTATTGTATCAGAATACTATAGCAGAGTTATTATAACTATTGTATCAGAATACTATTATTATAACTATTGTATCAGAATACTATTATTATAACTATTGTATCAGAATACTATTATAACTACTGTATCAGAATACTATAGCAGAGTTATTATAACTATTGTATCAGAATACTATAGCAGAGTCATTATAACTATTGTATCAGAATACTATTGCAGAGTTATTATAACTATTGTATCAGAATACTATTATTATAACTATTGTATCAGAATACTATAGCAGAGTTATTATACCTATTGTATCAGAATACTATTATTATAACTATTGTATCAGAATACTATAGCAGAGTCATTATACCTATTGTATAAGAATACTATAGCAGAGTTATTATAACTATTGTATCAGAATACTATAGCAGAGTTATTATAACTATTGTATCAGAATACTATACCAGAGTCATTATAACTATTGTATCAGAATACTATAGCAGAGTCATTATAACTATTGTATCAGAATACTATAGCAGAGTTATTATAACTATTGTATCAGAATACTATAGCAGAGTCATTATAACTATTGTATCAGAATACTATAGCAGAGTCATTATAACTATTGTATCAGAATACTATAGCAGAGTCATTATAACTATTGTATCAGAATACTAAAGCAGAGTTATTATAACTATTATATCAGAATATTATTATTATGACTATTGTATCAGAATACTATAGCAGAGTTATTATAACTATTGTATCAGAATACTATTATTATAACTATTGTATCAGAATACTATAGCAGAGTTATTATAACTATTGTATCATAATACTATAGCAGAGTCATTATAACTATTGTATCAGAATACTATTATTATAACTATTGTATCAGAATACTATAGCAGAGTTATTATAACTATTGTATCAGAATACTATTATTATAACTATTGTATCAAAATACTATAGCAGAGTTATTATAACTATTGTATCAGAATACTATAGCAGAGTCATTATAACTATTGTATCAGAATACTATTATTATAACTATTGTATCAGAATACTATAGCAGAGTTATTATAACTATTGTATCAGAATACTATAGCAGAGTTATTATAACTATTGTATCAGAATACTATAGCAGAGTCATTATAACTATTGTATCAGAATACTATTATTATAACTATTGTATCAGAATACTATAGCAAAGTTATTATAACTATTGTATCAGAATACTATAGCAGAGTTATTATAACTGTTGTATCAGAATACTATAGCAGAGTTATTATAACTATTGTATCAGAATACTATAGCAGATGCATTATAACTATTGTATCAGAATACTATAGCAGAGTTATTATAACTATTGTATCAGAATACTATAGCAGAGTCATTATAACTATTGTATCAGAATACTATAGCAGAGTCATTATAACTATTGTATCAAAATACTATAGCAGAGTTATTATAACTATTGTATCAGAATACTATAGCAGAGTCATTATAACTATTGTATCAGAATACTATTATTATAACTATTGTATCAGAATACTATAGCAGAGTTATTATACCTATTGTATCAGAATACTATAGCAGAGTTATTATAACTATTGTATCAGAATACTATAGCAGAGTTATTATTACTATTGTATCAGAATACTATAGCAGAGTTATTATAACTATTGTATCAGAATACTATAGCAGAGTCATTATAACTATTGTATCAGAATACTATTATTATAACTATTGTATCAGAATACTATAGCAGAGTCATTATAACTATTGTATCAGAATACTATTATTATAACTATTGTATCAGAATACTATAGCAGAGTTATTATAACTATTGTATCAGAATACTATTATTATAACTATTTTATCAAAATACTATAGCAGAGTTATTATACCTATTGTATCAGAATACTATAGCAGAGTTATTATAACTATTGTATCAGAATACTATAGCAGAGTTATTATAACTATTGTATCAGAATACTATAGCAGAGTCATTATAACTATTGTATCAGAATACTATTATTATAACTATTGTATCAGAATACTATAGCAGAGTTATTATAACTATTGTATCAGAATACTATTATTATAACTATTGTATCAGAATACTATTATAACTACTGTATCAGAATACTATAGCAGAGTTATTATAACTATTGTATCAGAATACTATAGCAGAGTTATTATAACTATTGTATCAGAATACTATAGCAGAGTTATTATAACTATTGTATCAGAATACTATAGCAGAGTCATTATAACTATTGTATCAGAATACTATAGCAGAGTTATTATAACTATTGTATCAGAATACTATAGCAGAGTCATTATAACTATTGTATCAGAATACTATTATTATAACTATTGTATCAGAATACTATAGCAGAGTTATTATAACTATTGTATCAGAATACTATAGCAGAGTTATTATAACTATTGTATCAGAATACTATAGCAGAGTCATTATAACTATTGTATCAGAATACTATTATTATAACTATTGTATCAGAATACTATAGCAGAGTTATTATAACTATTGTATCAGAATACTATTATTATAACTATTGTATCAGAATACTATTATAACTACTGTATCAGAATACTATTATTATAACTATTGTATCAGAATACTATAGCAGAGTTATTATACCTATTGTATCAGAATACTATAGCAGAGTTATTATAACTATTGTATTAGAATACTATAGCAGAGTCATTATAACTATTGTATCAGAATACTATTATTATAACTATTGTATCAGAATACTATAGCAAAGTTATTATAACTATTGTATCAGAATACTATAGCAGAGTTATTATAACTGTTGTATCAGAATACTATAGCAGAGTTATTATAACTATTGTATCAGAATACTATAGCAGATGCATTATAACTATTGTATCAGAATACTATAGCAGAGTTATTATAACTATTGTATCAGAATACTATAGCAGAGTCATTATAACTATTGTATCAGAATACTATAGCAGAGTCATTATAACTATTGTATCAAAATACTATAGCAGAGTTATTATAACTATTGTATCAGAATACTATAGCAGAGTCATTATAACTATTGTATCAGAATACTATTATTATAACTATTGTATCAGAATACTATAGCAGAGTTATTATACCTATTGTATCAGAATACTATAGCAGAGTTATTATAACTATTGTATCAGAATACTATAGCAGAGTTATTATTACTATTGTATCAGAATACTATAGCAGAGTTATTATAACTATTGTATCAGAATACTATAGCAGAGTCATTATAACTATTGTATCAGAATACTATTATTATAACTATTGTATCAGAATACTATAGCAGAGTCATTATAACTATTGTATCAGAATACTATTATTATAACTATTGTATCAGAATACTATAGCAGAGTTATTATAACTATTGTATCAGAATACTATTATTATAACTATTTTATCAAAATACTATAGCAGAGTTATTATACCTATTGTATCAGAATACTATAGCAGAGTTATTATAACTATTGTATCAGAATACTATAGCAGAGTTATTATAACTATTGTATCAGAATACTATAGCAGAGTCATTATAACTATTGTATCAGAATACTATTATTATAACTATTGTATCAGAATACTATAGCAGAGTTATTATAACTATTGTATCAGAATACTATTATTATAACTATTGTATCAGAATACTATTATAACTACTGTATCAGAATACTATAGCAGAGTTATTATAACTATTGTATCAGAATACTATAGCAGAGTTATTATAACTATTGTATCAGAATACTATAGCAGAGTTATTATAACTATTGTATCAGAATACTATAGCAGAGTCATTATAACTATTGTATCAGAATACTATAGCAGAGTTATTATAACTATTGTATCAGAATACTATAGCAGAGTCATTATAACTATTGTATCAGAATACTATTATTATAACTATTGTATCAGAATACTATAGCAGAGTTATTATAACTATTGTATCAGAATACTATAGCAGAGTTATTATAACTATTGTATCAGAATACTATAGCAGAGTCATTATAACTATTGTATCAGAATACTATTATTATAACTATTGTATCAGAATACTATAGCAGAGTTATTATAACTATTGTATCAGAATACTATTATTATAACTATTGTATCAGAATACTATTATAACTACTGTATCAGAATACTATAGCAGAGTTATTATAACTATTGTATCAGAATACTATAGCAGAGTCATTATAACTATTGTATCAGAATACTATTGCAGAGTTATTATAACTATTGTATCAGAATACTATTATTATAACTATTGTATCAGAATACTATAGCAGAGTTATTATACCTATTGTATCAGAATACTATTATTATAACTATTGTATCAGAATACTATAGCAGAGTCATTATACCTATTGTATAAGAATACTATAGCAGAGTTATTATAACTATTGTATCAGAATACTATAGCAGTTATTATAACTATTGTATCAGAATACTATAGCAGAGTCATTATAACTATTGTATCAGAATACTATAGCAGAGTCATTATAACTATTGTATCAGAATACTATAGCAGAGTTATTATAACTATTGTATCAGAATACTATAGCAGAGTCATTATAACTATTGTATCAGAATACTATAGCAGAGTCATTATAACTATTGTATCAGAATACTATAGCAGAGTCATTATAACTATTGTATCAGAATACTAAAGCAGAGTTATTATAACTATTATATCAGAATATTATTATTATGACTATTGTATCAGAATACTATAGCAGAGTTATTATAACTATTGTATCAGAATACTATTATTATAACTATTGTATCAGAAAACTATAGCAGAGTTATTATAACTATTGTTTCAGAATACTAAAGCAGAGTTATTATAACTATTATATCAGAATATTATTATTATGACTATTGTATCAGAATACTATAGCAGAGTCATTATAACTATTGTATCAGAATACTATTATTATAACTATTGTATCAGAATACTATAGCAGAGTTATTATAACTATTGTATCAGAATACTATTATTATAACTATTGTATCAAAATACTAAAGCAGAGTTAGTATAACTACTGTATCAGAATACTATAGCAGGTTATTATAACTATTGTATCAGAATACTATAGCAGAGTTATTATAACTATTGTATTAGAATACTATAGCAGAGTCATTATAACTATTGTATCAGAATACTATTATTATAACTATTGTATCAGAATACTATAGCAAAGTTATTATAACTATTGTATCAGAATACTATAGCAGAGTTATTATAACTGTTGTATCAGAATACTATAGCAGAGTTATTATAACTATTGTATCAGAATACTATAGCAGATGCATTATAACTATTGTATCAGAATACTATAGCAGAGTTATTATAACTATTGTATCAGAATACTATAGCAGAGTCATTATAACTATTGTATCAGAATACTATAGCAGAGTCATTATAACTATTGTATCAAAATACTATAGCAGAGTTATTATAACTATTGTATCAGAATACTATAGCAGAGTCATTATAACTATTGTATCAGAATACTATTATTATAACTATTGTATCAGAATACTATAGCAGAGTTATTATAACTATTGTATCAGAATACTATTATTATAACTATTTTATCAAAATACTATAGCAGAGTTATTATACCTATTGTATCAGAATACTATAGCAGAGTTATTATAACTATTGTATCAGAATACTATAGCAGAGTTATTATTACTATTGTATCAGAATACTATAGCAGAGTTATTATAACTATTGTATCAGAATACTATAGCAGAGTCATTATAACTATTGTATCAGAATACTATTATTATAACTATTGTATCAGAATACTATAGCAGAGTCATTATAACTATTGTATCAGAATACTATTATTATAACTATTGTATCAGAATACTATAGCAGAGTTATTATAACTATTGTATCAGAATACTATTATTATAACTATTTTATCAAAATACTATAGCAGAGTTATTATACCTATTGTATCAGAATACTATAGCAGAGTTATTATAACTATTGTATCAGAATACTATAGCAGAGTTATTATAACTATTGTATCAGAATACTATAGCAGAGTCATTATAACTATTGTATCAGAATACTATTATTATAACTATTGTATCAGAATACTATAGCAGAGTTATTATAACTATTGTATCAGAATACTATTATTATAACTATTGTATCAGAATACTATTATAACTACTGTATCAGAATACTATAGCAGAGTTATTATAACTATTGTATCAGAATACTATAGCAGAGTTATTATAACTATTGTATCAGAATACTATAGCAGAGTTATTATAACTATTGTATCAGAATACTATAGCAGAGTCATTATAACTATTGTATCAGAATACTATAGCAGAGTTATTATAACTATTGTATCAGAATACTATAGCAGAGTCATTATAACTATTGTATCAGAATACTATTATTATAACTATTGTATCAGAATACTATAGCAGAGTTATTATAACTATTGTATCAGAATACTATAGCAGCGTTATTATAACTATTGTATCAGAATACTATAGCAGAGTCATTATAACTATTGTATCAGAATACTATTATTATAACTATTGTATCAGAATACTATAGCAGAGTTATTATAACTATTGTATCAGAATACTATAGCAGAGTATTATAACTATTGTATCAGAATACATATTATAACTATTGTATCAGAATACTATAGCAGAGTTATTATAACTATTGTATCAGAATACTATAGCAGAGTTATTATAACTATTGTATCAGAATACTATAGCAGAGTTATTATAACTATTGTATCAGAATACTATAGCAGAGTTATTATAACTATTGTATCAGAATACTATAGCAGAGTCATTATAACTATTGTATCAGAATACTATTATTATAACTATTGTATCAGAATACTATAGCAGAGTCATTATAACTATTGTATCAGAATACTATTATTATAACTATTGTATCAGAATACTATAGCAGAGTTATTATAACTATTGTATCAGAATACTATTATTATAACTATTTTATCAAAATACTATAGCAGAGTTATTATACCTATTGTATCAGAATACTATAGCAGAGTTATTATAACTATTGTATCAGAATACTATAGCAGAGTTATTATAACTATTGTATCAGAATACTATAGCAGAGTCATTATAACTATTGTATCAGAATACTATTATTATAACTATTGTATCAGAATACTATAGCAGAGTTATTATAACTATTGTATCAGAATACTATTATTATAACTATTGTATCAGAATACTATTATAACTACTGTATCAGAATACTATAGCAGAGTTATTATAACTATTGTATCAAAATACTATAGCAGAGTTATTATAACTATTGTATCAGAATACTATAGCAGAGTCATTATAACTATTGTATCAGAATACTATTATTATAACTATTGTATCAGAATACTATAGCAGAGTTATTATAACTATTGTATCAGAATACTATTATTATAACTATTTTATCAAAATACTATAGCAGAGTTATTATACCTATTGTATCAGAATACTATAGCAGAGTTATTATAACTATTGTATCAGAATACTATAGCAGAGTTATTATTACTATTGTATCAGAATACTATAGCAGAGTTATTATAACTATTGTATCAGAATACTATAGCAGAGTCATTATAACTATTGTATCAGAATACTATTATTATAACTATTGTATCAGAATACTATAGCAGAGTCATTATAACTATTGTATCAGAATACTATTATTATAACTATTGTATCAGAATACTATAGCAGAGTTATTATAACTATTGTATCAGAATACTATTATTATAACTATTTTATCAAAATACTATAGCAGAGTTATTATACCTATTGTATCAGAATACTATAGCAGAGTTATTATAACTATTGTATCAGAATACTATAGCAGAGTTATTATAACTATTGTATCAGAATACTATAGCAGAGTCATTATAACTATTGTATCAGAATACTATTATTATAACTATTGTATCAGAATACTATAGCAGAGTTATTATAACTATTGTATCAGAATACTATTATTATAACTATTGTATCAGAATACTATTATAACTACTGTATCAGAATACTATAGCAGAGTTATTATAACTATTGTATCAGAATACTATAGCAGAGTTATTATAACTATTGTATCAGAATACTATAGCAGAGTTATTATAACTATTGTATCAGAATACTATAGCAGAGTCATTATAACTATTGTATCAGAATACTATAGCAGAGTTATTATAACTATTGTATCAGAATACTATAGCAGAGTCATTATAACTATTGTATCAGAATACTATTATTATAACTATTGTATCAGAATACTATAGCAGAGTTATTATAACTATTGTATCAGAATACTATAGCAGCGTTATTATAACTATTGTATCAGAATACTATAGCAGAGTCATTATAACTATTGTATCAGAATACTATTATTATAACTATTGTATCAGAATACTATAGCAGAGTTATTATAACTATTGTATCAGAATACTATAGCAGAGTCATTATAACTATTGTATCAGAATACTATTATTATAACTATTGTATCAGAATACTATAGCAGAGTTATTATAACTATTGTATCAGAATACTATTATAACTATTTTATCAAAATACTATAGCAGAGTCATTATACCTATTGTATCAGAATACTATAGCAGAGTTATTATAACTATTGTATCAGAATACTATAGCAGAGTTATTATTACTATTGTATCAGAATACTATAGCAGAGTTATTATAACTATTGTATCAGAATACTATAGCAGAGTCATTATAACTATTGTATCAGAATACTATTATTATAACTATTGTATCAGAATACTATAGCAGAGTCATTATAACTATTGTATCAGAATACTATTATTATAACTATTGTATCAGAATACTATAGCAGAGTTATTATAACTATTGTATCAGAATACTATTATTATAACTATTTTATCAAAATACTATAGCAGAGTTATTATACCTATTGTATCAGAATACTATAGCAGAGTTATTATAACTATTGTATCAGAATACTATAGCAGAGTTATTATAACTATTGTATCAGAATACTATAGCAGAGTCATTATAACTATTGTATCAGAATACTATTATTATAACTATTGTATCAGAATACTATAGCAGAGTTATTATAACTATTGTATCAGAATACTATTATTATAACTATTGTATCAGAATACTATTATAACTACTGTATCAGAATACTATAGCAGAGTTATTATAACTATTGTATCAGAATACTATAGCAGAGTTATTATAACTATTGTATCAGAATACTATAGCAGAGTTATTATAACTATTGTATCAGAATACTATAGCAGAGTCATTATAACTATTGTATCAGAATACTATTGCAGAGTTATTATAACTATTGTATCAGAATACTATTATTATAACTATTGTATCAGAATACTATAGCAGAGTTATTATACCTATTGTATCAGAATACTATTATTATAACTATTGTATCAGAATACTATAGCAGAGTCATTATACCTATTGTATAAGAATACTATAGCAGAGTTATTATAACTATTGTATCAGAATACTATAGCAGAGTCATTATAACTATTGTATCAGAATACTATAGCAGAGTCATTATAACTATTGTATCAGAATACTATAGCAGAGTCATTATAACTATTGTATCAGAATACTAAAGCAGAGTTATTATAACTATTATATCAGAATATTATTATTATGACTATTGTATCAGAATACTATAGCAGAGTTATTATAACTATTGTATCAGAATACTATTATTATAACTATTGTATCAAAATACTAAAGCAGAGTTATTATAACTACTGTATCAGAATACAATAGCAGAGTTATTATAACTATTGTATCAGAATACTATAGCAGAGTTATTATAACTATTGTATCAGAATACTATAGCAGAGTCATTATAACTATTGTATCAGAATACTATTATTATAACTATTGTATCAGAATACTATAGCAGAGTTATTATAACTATTGTATCAGAATGCTATTATTATAACTATTGTATCAGAATACTATTATTATAACTTTTGTATCAGAATACTATTATAACTACTGTATCAGAATACTATAGCAGTGTTATTATAACTATTGTATCAGAATACTATAGCAGAGTTATTATAACTATTGTATCAGAATACTATAGCAGAGTCATTATAACTATTGTATCAGAATACTATTATTATAACTATTGTATCAGAATACTATAGCAGAGTTATTATAACTATTGTATCAGAATACTATTATTATAACTATTGTATCAGGATACTATAGCACAGTTATTATAACTATTTTATCAGAATACTATAGCAGAGTTATTATAACTATTGTATCAGAATACTATAGCAGAGTCATTATAACTATTGTATCAGAATACTATTATTATAACTATTGTATCAGAATACTATAGCAGAGTTAATATAACTATTGTATCAGAATACTATTATTATAACTATTGTATCAGGATACTATAGCAGAGTTATTATAACTATTTTATCAGAATACTATAGCAGATGCATTATAACTATTGTATCAGAATACTATAGCAGAGTTATTATAACTATTGTATCAGAATACTATTATTATAACTATTGTATCAGAATACTATTATTATAACTATTGTATCAAAATACTATAGCAGAGTTATTATAAATATTGTATCAGAATACTATAGCAGAGTCATTATAACTATTGTATCAGAATACTATTATTATAACTATTGTATCAGAATACTATAGCAGAGTTATTATACCTATTGTATCAGAATACTATAGCAGAGTTATTATAACTATTGTATCAGAATACTATTATTATAACTATTGTATCAGAATACTATAGCAGAGTTATTATAACTATTGTATCAAAATACTATAGCAGAGTTATTATACCTATTGTATCAGAATACTATAGCAGAGTTATTATAACTATTGTATCAGAATACTATTATTATAACTATTGTATCAGAATACTATAGCAGAGTTATTATAACTATTGTATCAGAATACTATAGCAGAGTTATTATAACTATTGTATCAGAATACTATAGCAGAGTCATTATAACTATTGTATCAGAATACTATTATTATAACTATTGTATCAGAATACTATAGCAGAGTTATTATAACTATTGTATCAGAATACTATTATTATAACTATTGTATCAGAATACTATTATAACTACTGTATCAGAATACTATAGCAGAGTCATTATAACTATTGTATCGGAATACTATTGCAGAGTTATTATAACTATTGTATCAGAATACTATTATTATAACTATTGTATCAGAATACTATAGCAGAGTTATTATACCTGTTGTATCAGAATACTATTATTATAACTATTGTATCAGAATACTATAGCAGAGTCATTATACCTATTGTATCAGAATACTATGGCAGAGTTATTATAACTATTGTATCAGAATCCTATAGCAGAGTCATTATAACTATTGTATCAGAATACTATAGCAGAGTTATTATAACTATTGTATCAGAATACTATAGCAGAGTCATTATAACTATTGTATCAGAATACTATTATTATAACTATTGTATCAGAATACTATAGCAGAGTCATTATAACTATTTTATCAGAATACTATTATTATAACTATTGTATCAGAATACTATAGCAGAGTTATTATAACTATTGTATCAGAATACTATTATTATAACTATTTTATCAAAATACTATAGCAGAGTTATTATAACTATTGTATCAGAATACTATAGCAGAGTTATTATAACTATTGTATCAGAATACTATAGCAGAGTTATTATAACTATTGTATCAGAATACTATAGCAGAGTCATTATAACTATTGTATCAGAATACTATTATTATAACTATTGTATCAGAATACTATAGCAGAGTTATTATAACTATTGTATCAGAATACTATTATTATAACTATTGTATCAGGATACTATAGCAGAGTTATTATAACTATTTTATCAGAATACTATAGCAGAGTTATTATAACTATTGTATCAGAATACTATAGCAGAGTCATTATAACTATTGTATCAGAATACTATTATTATAACTATTGTATCAGAATACTATAGCAGAGTTATTATAACTATTGTATCAGAATACTATTATTATAACTATTGTATCAGGATACTATAGCAGAGTTATTAAAACTATTTTATCAGAATACTATAGCAGATGCATTATAACTATTGTATCAGAATACTATAGCAGAGTTATTATAACTATTGTATCAGAATACTATTATTATAACTATTGTATCAGAATACTATTATTATAACTATTGTATCAAAATACTATAGCAGAGTTATTATAAATATTGTATCAGAATACTATAGCAGAGTCATTATAACTATTGTATCAGAATACTATTATTATAACTATTGTATCAGAATACTATAGCAGAGTTATTATAACTATTGTATCAGAATACTATAGCAGAGTTATTATAACTATTGTATCAGAATACTATTATTATAACTATTGTATCAGAATACTATAGCAGAGTTATTATAACTATTGTATCAAAATACTATAGCAGAGTTATTATACCTATTGTATCAGAATACTATAGCAGAGTTATTATAACTATTGTATCAGAATACTATTATTATAACTATTGTATCAGAATACTATAGCAGAGTTATTATAACTATTGTATCAGAATACTATAGCAGAGTTATTATAACTATTGTATCAGAATACTATAGCAGAGTCATTATAACTATTGTATCAGAATACTATTATTATAACTATTGTATCAGAATACTATAGCAGAGTTATTATAACTATTGTATCAGAATACTATTATTATAACTATTGTATCAGAATACTATTATAACTACTGTATCAGAATACTATAGCAGAGTCATTATACCTATTGTATCAGAATACTATGTCAGAGTTATTATAACTATTGTATCAGAATCCTATAGCAGAGTCATTATAACTATTGTATCAGAATACTATAGCAGAGTTATTATAACTATTGTATCAGAATACTATAGCAGAGTCATTATAACTATTGTATCAGAATACTATTATTATAACTATTGTATCAGAATACTATAGCAGAGTCATTATAACTATTGTATCAGAATACTATTATTATAACTATTGTATCAGAATACTATAGCAGAGTTATTATAACTATTGTATCAGAATACTATTATTATAACTATTTTATCAAAATACTATAGCAGAGTTATTATACCTATTGTATCAGAATACTATAGCAGAGTTATTATAACTATTGTATCAGAATACTATAGCAGAGTTATTATAACTATTGTATCAGAATACTATAGCAGAGTCATTATAACTATTGTATCAGAATACTATTATTATAACTATTGTATCAGAATACTATAGCAGAGTTATCATAACTATTGTATCAGAATACTATTATTATAACTATTGTATCAGAATACTATTATAACTACTGTATCAGAATACTATAGCAGAGTTATTATAACTATTGTATCAGAATACTATAGCAGAGTTATTATAACTATTGTATCAGAATACTATAGCAGAGTCATTATAACTATTGTATCAGAATACTATAGCAGAGTTATTATAACTATTGTATCAGAATACTATAGCAGAGTCATTATAACTATTGTATCAGAATAATATTATTATAACTATTGTATCAGAATACTATAGCAGAGTTATTATAACTATTGTATCAGATTACTATAGCAGAGTTTTTATAACTATTGTATCAGAATACTATAGCAGAGTCATTATAACTATTGTATCAGAATACTATTATTATAACTATTGTATCAGAATACTATAGCAGAGTTATTATAACTATTGTATCAGAATACTATTATTATAACTATTGTATCAGAATACTATTATAACTACTGTATCAGAATACTATAGCAGAGTTATTATAACTATTGTATCAGAATACTATAGCAGAGTCATTATAACTATTGTATCAGAATACTATTGCAGAGTTATTATAACTATTGTATCAGAATACTATTATTATAACTATTGTATCAGAATACTATTATTATAACTATTGTATCAGAATACTATAGCAGAGTTATTATACCTATTGTATCAGAATACTATTATTATAACTATTGTATCAGAATACTATAGCAGAGTCATTATACCTATTGTATAAGAATACTATAGCAGAGTTATTATAACTATTGTATCAGAATACTATAGCAGAGTTATTATAACTATTGTATCAGAATACTATAGCAGAGTCATTATAACTATTGTATCAGAATACTATAGCAGAGTCATTATAACTATTGTATCAGAATACTATAGCAGAGTCATTATAACTATTGTATCAGAATACTATAGCAGAATCATTATAACTATTGTATCAGAATACTAAAGCAGAGTTATTATAACTATTATATCAGAATATTATTATTATGACTATTGTATCAGAATACTATAGCAGAGTTATTATAACTATTGTATCAGAATACTATTATTATAACTATTGTATCAAAATACTAAAGCAGAGTTATTATAACTATTGTATCAGAATGCTATTATTATAACTATTGTATCAGAATTATATTATTATAACTTTTGTATCAGAATACTATTATAACTACTGTATCAGAATACTATAGCAGAGTTATTATAACTATTGTATCAGAATACTATAGCAGAGTTATTATAACTATTGTATCAGAATACTATAGCAGAGTCATTATAACTATTGTATCAGAATACTATTATTATAACTATTGTATCAGAATACTATAGCAGAGTTATTATAACTATTGTATCAGAATACTATTATTATAACTATTGTATCAGGATACTATAGCAGAGTTATTATAACTATTTTATCAGAATACTATAGCAGAGTTATTATAACTATTGTATCAGAATACTATAGCAGAGTCATTATAACTATTGTATCAGAATACTATTATTATAACTATTGTATCAGAATACTATAGCAAAGTTATTATAACTATTGTATCAGAATACTATAGCAGAGTTATTATAACTGTTGTATCAGAATACTATAGCAGAGTTATTATAACTATTGTATCAGAATACTATAGCAGATGCATTAAAACTATTGTATCAGAATACTATAGCAGAGTTATTATAACTATTGTATCAGAATACTATTATTATAACTATTGTATCAGAATACTATTATTATAACTATTGTATCAAAATACTATAGCAGAGTTATTATAAATATTGTATCAGAATACTATAGCAGAGTCATTATAACTATTGTATCAGAATACTATTATTATAACTATTGTATCAGAATACTATAGCAGAGTTATTATAACTATTGTATCAGAATGCTATTATTATAACTATTGTATCAGAATACTATACGCAGAATCTATTATAACTATTGTATCAGAATACTTTAGCAGAGTTATTATAACTATTGTATCAGAATACTATAGCAGAGTTATTATAACTATTGTATCAGAATACTATAGCAGAGTCATTATAACTATTGTATCAGAATACTATTATTATAACTATTGTATCAGAATACTATAGCAGAGTTATTATAACTATTGTATCAGAATACTATTATTATAACTATTGTATCAGGATACTATAGCAGAGTTATTATAACTATTGTATCAGAATACTATAGCAGAGTTATTATAACTATTGTATCAGAATACTATAGCAGAGTCATTATAACTATTGTATCAGAATACTATTATTATAACTATTGTATCAGAATACTATAGCAGAGTTATTATAACTATTGTATCAGAATACTATAGCAGAGTTATTATAACTATTGTATCAGAATACTATAGCAGAGTTATTATAACTATTGTATCAGAATACTATAGCAGATGCATTATAACTATTGTATCAGAATACTATAGCAGAGTTATTATAACTATTGTATCAGAATACTATTATTATAACTATTTTATCAAAATACTATAGCAGAGTTATTATACCTATTGTATCAGAATACTATAGCAGAGTTATTATAACTATTGTATCAGAATACTATTATTATAACTATTGTATCAGAATACTATAGCAGAGTTATTATAACTATTGTATCAGAATACTATAGCAGAGTTATTATAACTATTGTATCAGAATACTATAGCAGAGTCATTATAACTATTGTATCAGAATACTATTATTATAACTATTGTATCAGAATACTATAGCAGAGTTATTATAACTATTGTATCAGAATACTATTATTATAACTATTGTATCAGAATACTATGCGGTATTATACTACTGTATCAGAATACTATAGCAGAGTCATTATAACTATTGTATCAGAATACTATAGCAGAGTTATTATAACTATTGTATCAGAATACTATAGCAGAGTTATTATAACTATTGTATCAGAATACTATTATTATAACTATTGTATCAGAATACTATAGCAGAGTTATTATAACTATTGTATCAGAATACTATAGCAGAGTTATTATAACTATTGTATCAGAATACTATAGCAGAGTCATTATAACTATTGTATCAGAATACTATTATTATAACTATTGTATCAGAATACTATAGCAAAGTTATTATAACTATTGTATCAGAATACTATAGCAGAGTTATTATAACTGTTGTATCAGAATACTATAGCAGAGTTATTATAACTATTGTATCAGAATACTATAGCAGATGCATTAAAACTATTGTATCAGAATACTATAGCAGAGTTATTATAACTATTGTATCAGAATACTATTATTATAACTATTGTATCAGAATACTATTATTATAACTATTGTATCAAAATACTATAGCAGAGTTATTATAAATATTGTATCAGAATACTATAGCAGAGTCATTATAACTATTGTATCAGAATACTATTATTATAACTATTGTATCAGAATACTATAGCAGAGTTATTATAACTATTGTATCAGAATGCTATTATTATAACTATTGTATCAGAATACTATTATTATAACTTTTGTATCAGAATACTATTATAACTACTGTATCAGAATACTATAGCAGAGTTATTATAACTATTGTATCAGAATACTATAGCAGAGTTATTATAACTATTGTATCAGAATACTATAGCAGAGTCATTATAACTATTGTATCAGAATACTATTATTATAACTATTGTATCAGAATACTATAGCAGAGTTATTATAACTATTGTATCAGAATACTATTATTATAACTATTGTATCAGGATACTATAGCAGAGTTATTATAACTATTTTATCAGAATACTATAGCAGAGTTATTATAACTATTGTATCAGAATACTATAGCAGAGTCATTATAACTATTGTATTAGAATACTATTATTATAACTATTGTATCAGAATACTATAGCAAAGTTATTATAACTATTGTATCAGAATACTATAGCAGAGTTATTATAACTGTTGTATCAGAATACTATAGCAGAGTTATTATAACTATTGTATCAGAATACTATAGCAGAGTCATTATAACTATTGTATCAGAATACTATTATTATAACTATTGTATCAGAATACTATAGCAGATGCATTATAACTATTGTATCAGAATACTATAGCAGAGTTATTATAACTATTGTATCAGAATACTATTATTATAACTATTTTATCAAAATACTATAGCAGAGTTATTATACCTATTGTATCAGAATACTATAGCAGAGTTATTATAACTATTGTATCAGAATACTATTATTATAACTATTGTATCAGAATACTATAGCAGAGTTATTATAACTATTGTATCAGAATACTATAGCAGAGTTATTATAACTATTGTATCAGAATACTATAGCAGAGTCATTATAACTATTGTATCAGAATACTATTATTATAACTATTGTATCAGAATACTATAGCAGAGTTATTATAACTATTGTATCAGAATACTATTATTATAACTATTGTATCAGAATACTATTATAACTACTGTATCAGAATACTATAGCAGAGTCATTATAACTATTGTATCGGAATACTATTGCAGAGTTATTATAACTATTGTATCAGAATACTATTATTATAACTATTGTATCAGAATACTATAGCAGAGTTATTATACCTGTTGTATCAGAATACTATTATTATAACTATTGTATCAGAATACTATAGCAGAGTCATTATACCTATTGTATCAGAATACTATAGCAGAGTTATTATAACTATTGTATCAGAATCCTATAGCAGAGTCATTAGAACTATTGTATCAGAATACTATAGCAGAGTCATTATAACTATTGTATCAGAATACTATAGCAAAGTTATTATAACTATTGTATCAGAATACTATTATTATAACTATTGTATCAGAAAACTATAGCAGAGTTATTATAACTATTGTATCAGAATACTATAGCAGAGTCATTATACCTATTGTATCAGAATACTATAGCAGAGTTATTATAACTATTGTATCAGAATCCTATAGCAGAGTCATTAGAACTATTGTATCAGAATACTATAGCAGAGTTATTATAACTATTGTATCAGAATACTATAGCAGAGTCATTATAACTATTGTATCAGAATACTATAGCAGAGTTATTATAACTATTGTATCAGAATACTATTATTATAACTATTGTATCAGAAAACTATAGCAGAGTTATTATAACTATTGTTTCAGAATACTAAAGCAGAGTTATTATAACTATTATATCAGAATATTATTATTATGACTATTGTATCAGAATACTATAGCAGAGTTATTATAACTACTGTATCAGAATACAATAGCAGAGTCATTATAACTATTGTATCAGAATACTATTATTATAACTATTGTATCAGAATACTATAGCAGAGTTATTATAACTATTGTATCAGAATATTATTATTATAACTATTGTATCAGAATACTATAGCAGAGTTATTATAACTATTGTATTAGAATACTATAGCAGAGTCATTATAACTATTGTATCAGAATACTATTATTATAACTATTGTATCAGAATACTATAGCAAAGTTATTATAACTATTGTATCAGAATACTATAGCATAGTTATTATAACTGTTGTATCAGAATACTATAGCAGAGTTATTATAACTATTGTATCAGAATACTATAGCAGATGCATTATAACTATTGTATCAGAATACTATAGCAGAGTTATTATAACTATTGTATCAGAATACTATAGCAGAGTCATTATAACTATTGTATCAGAAAACTATAGCAGAGTCATTATAACTATTGTATCAAAATACTATAGCAGAGTTATTATAACTATTGTATCAGAATACTATAGCAGAGTCATTATAACTATTGTATCAGAATACTATTATTATAACTATTGTATCAGAATACTATAGCAGAGTTATTATAACTATTGTATCAGAATACTATTATTATAACTATTTTATCAAAATACTATAGCAGAGTTATTATACCTATTGTATCAGAATACTATAGCAGAGTTATTATAACTATTGTATCAGAATACTATAGCAGAGTTATTATAACTATTGTATCAGAATACTATAGCAGAGTTATTATAACTATTGTATCAGAATACTATAGCAGAGTCATTATAACTATTGTATCAGAATACTATTATTATAACTATTGTATCAGAATACTATAGCAGAGTTATTATAACTATTGTATCAGAATACTATAGCAGAGTCATTATAACTATTGTATCAGAATACTATTGCAGAGTTATTATAACTATTGTATCAGAATACTATTATTATAACTATTGTATCAGAATACTATAGCAGAGTTATTATACCTATTGTATCAGAATACTATTATTATAACTATTGTATCAGAATACTATAGCAGAGTCATTATACCTATTGTATCAGAATACTATAGCAGAGTTATTATAACTATTGCATCAGAATACTATAGCAGAGTTATTATAACTATTGTATCAGAATACTATAGCAGAGTCATTATAACTATTGTATCAGAATACTATAGCAGAGTCATTATAACTATTGTATCAGAATACTATAGCAGAGTTATTATAACTATTGTATCAGAATACTATAGCAGAGTCATTATAACTATTGTATCAGAATACTATAGCAGAGTCATTATAACTATTGTATCAGAATACTATAGCAGAGTCATTATAACTATTGTATCAGATTACTAAAGCAGAGTTATTATAACTATTATATCAGAATATTATTATTATGACTATTGTATCAGAATACTATAGCAGAGTTATTATAACTATTGTATCAGAATACTATAGCAGAGTCATTATAACTATTGTATCAGAATACTATTATTATAACTATTGTATCAAAATACTAAAGCAGAGTTATTATAACTACTGTATCAGAATACAATAGCAGAGTTATTATAACTATTGTATCAGAATACTATAGCAGAGTTATTATAACTATTGTATCAGAATACTATAGCAGAGTCATTATAACTATTGTATCAGAATACTATTATTATAACTATTGTATCAGAATACTATAGCAGAGTTATTATAACTATTGTATCAGAATGCTATTATTATAACTATTGTATCAGAATACTATTATTATAACTTTTGTATCAGAATACTATTATTATAACAATTGTATCAGAATACTATTATTATAACTATTGTATCAAAATACTATAGCAGAGTTATTATAACTATTGTATCAGAATACTATAGCAGTCATTATAACTATTGTATCAGAATACTATTATTATAACTATTGTATCAGAATACTATAGCAGAGTTATTATAACTATTGTATCAGAATACTATTATTATAACTATTTTATCAAAATACTATAGCAGAGTTATTATACCTATTGTATCAGAATACTATAGCAGAGTTATTATAACTATTGTATCAGAATACTATTATTATAACTATTGTATCAGAATACTATAGCAGAGTTATTATAACTATTGTATCAGAATACTATAGCAGAGTTATTATAACTATTGTATCAGAATACTATAGCAGAGTCATTATAACTATTGTATCAGAATACTATTGCAGAGTTATTATAACTATTGTATCAGAATACTATTATTATAACTATTGTATCAGAATACTATAGCAGAGTTATTATACCTATTGTATCAGAATACTATTATTATAACTATTGTATCAGAATACTATAGCAGAGTCATTATACCTATTGTATCAGAATACTATAGCAGAGTTATTATAACTATTGTATCAGAATACTATAGCAGAGTTATTATAACTATTGTATCAGAATACTATAGCAGAGTCATTATAACTATTGTATCAGAATACTATAGCAGAGTCATTATAACTATTGTATCAGAATACTATAGCAGAGTTATTATAACTATTGTATCAGAATACTATAGCAGAGTCATTATAACTATTGTATCAGAATACTATAGCAGAGTCATTATAACTATTGTATCAGAATACTATAGCAGAGTCATTATAACTATTGTATCAGATTACTAAAGCAGAGTTATTATAACTATTATATCAGAATATTATTATTATGACTATTGTATCAGAATACTATAGCAGAGTTATTATAACTATTGTATCAGAATACTATAGCAGAGTCATTATAACTATTGTATCAGAATACTATTATTATAACTACTGTATCAAAATACTAAAGCAGAGTTATTATAACTACTGTATCAGAATACAATAGCAGAGTTATTATAACTATTGTATCAGAATACTATAGCAGAGTTATTATAACTATTGTATCAGAATACTATAGCAGAGTCATTATAACTATTGTATCAGAATACTATTATTATAACTATTGTATCAGAATACTATAGCAGAGTTATTATAACTATTGTATCAGAATGCTATTATTATAACTATTGTATCAGAATACTATTATTATAACTTTTGTATCAGAATACTATTATTATAACAATTGTATCAGAATACTATTATTATAACTATTGTATCAAAATACTATAGCAGAGTTATTATAACTATTGTATCAGAATACTATAGCAGTCATTATAACTATTGTATCAGAATACTATTATTATAACTATTGTATCAGAATACTATAGCAGAGTTATTATAACTATTGTATCAGAATACTATTATTATAACTATTGTATCAAAATACTATAGCAGAGTTATTATACCTATTGTATCAGAATACTATAGCAGAGTTATTATAACTATTGTATCAGAATACTATTATTATAACTATTGTATCAGAATACTATAGCAGAGTTATTATAACTATTGTATCAGAATACTATAGCAGAGTTATTATAACTATTGTATCAGAATACTATAGCAGAGTCATTATAACTATTGTATCAGAATACTATTATTATAACTATTGTATCAGAATACTATAGCAGAGTTATTATAACTATTGTATCAGAATAATATTATTATAACTATTGTATCAGAATACTATTATAACTACTGTATCAGAATACTATAGCAGAGTCATTATAACTATTGTATCGGAATACTATTGCAGAGTTATTATAACTATTGTATCAGAATACTATTATTATAACTATTGTATCAGAATACTATAGCAGAGTTATTATACCTGTTGTATCAGAATACTATTATTATAACTATTGTATCAGAATACTATAGCAGAGTCATTATACCTATTGTATCAGAATACTATAGCAGAGTTATTATAACTATTGTATCAGAATCCTATAGCAGAGTCATTAGAACTATTGTATCAGAATACTATAGCAGAGTCATTATAACTATTGTATCAGAATACTATAGCAGAGTCATTATAACTATTGTATCAGAATACTATAGCAGAGTTATTATAACTATTGTATCAGAATACTATTATTATAACTATTGTATCAGAAAACTATAGCAGAGTTATTATAACTATTGTATCAGAATACTATAGCAGAGTCATTATACCTATTGTATCAGAATACTATAGCATAGTTATTATAACTATTGTATCAGAATCCTATAGCAGAGTCATTATAACTATTGTATCAGAATACTATTATTAGAACTATTGTATCAGAATACTATAGCAGAGTTATTATAACTATTGTATCAGAATACTATAGCAGAGTTATTATAACTATTGTATCAGAATACTATAGCAGAGTCATTATAACTATTGTATCAGAATACTATAGCAGAGTCATTATAACTATTGTATCAGAATACTATAGCAGAGTCATTATAACTATTGAATCAGAATACTATAGCAGAGTTATTATAACTATTGTATCAGAATACTATTATTATAACTATTGTATCAGAAAACTATAGCAGAGTTATTATAACTATTGTTTCAGAATACTAAAGCAGAGTTATTATAACTATTATATCAGAATATTATTATTATGACTATTGTATCAGAATACTATAGCAGAGTTATTATAACTATTGTATCATAATACTATAGCAGAGTCATTATAACTATTGTATCAGAATACTATTATTATAACTATTGTATCAGAATACTATAGCAGAGTTATTATAACTATTGTATCAGAATGCTATTATTATAACTATTGTATCAGAATACTATTATTATAACTTTTGTATCAGAATACTATTATTATAACAATTGTATCAGAATACTATTATTATAACTATTGTATCAAAATACTATAGCAGAGTTATTATAACTATTGTATCAGAATACTATAGCAGTCATTATAACTATTGTATCAGAATACTATTATTATAACTATTGTATCAGAATACTATAGCAGAGTTATTATAACTATTGTATCAGAATACTATTATTATAACTATTTTATCAAAATACTATAGCAGAGTTATTATACCTATTGTATTAGAATACTATAGCAGAGTTATTATAACTATTGTATCAGAATACTATTATTATAACTATTGTATCAGAATACTATAGCAGAGTTATTATAACTATTGTATCAGAATACTATAGCAGAGTTATTATAACTATTGTATCAGAATACTATTATTATAACTATTGTATCAGAATACTATAGCAGAGTTATTATACCTATTGTATCAGAATACTATTATTATAACTATTGTATCAGAATACTATAGCAGAGTCATTATACCTATTGTATCAGAATACTATAGCAGAGTTATTATAACTATTGTATCAGAATACTATAGCAGAGTTATTATAACTATTGTATCAGAATACTATAGCAGAGTCATTATAACTATTGTATCAGAATACTATAGCAGAGTCATTATAACTATTGTATCAGAATACTATAGCAGAGTTATTATAACTATTGTATCAGAATACTATAGCAGAGTCATTATAACTATTGTATCAGAATACTATAGCAGAGTCATTATAACTATTGTATCAGAATACTATAGCAGAGTCATTATAACTATTGTATCAGATTACTAAAGCAGAGTTATTATAACTATTATATCAGAATATTATTATTATGACTATTGTATCAGAATACTATAGCAGAGTTATTATAACTATTGTATCAGAATACTATAGCAGAGTCATTATAACTATTGTATCAGAATACTATTATTATAACTATTGTATCAAAATACTAAAGCAGAGTTATTATAACTACTGTATCAGAATACAATAGCAGAGTTATTATAACTATTGTATCAGAATACTATAGCAGAGTTATTATAACTATTGTATCAGAATACTATAGCAGAGTCATTATAACTATTGTATCAGAATACTATTATTATAACTATTGTATCAGAATACTATAGCAGAGTTATTATAACTATTGTATCAGAATGCTATTATTATAACTATTGTATCAGAATACTATTATTATAACTTTTGTATCAGAATACTATTATTATAACAATTGTATCAGAATACTGTTATTATAACTATTGTATCAAAATACTATAGCAGAGTTATTATAACTATTGTATCAGAATACTATAGCAGTCATTATAACTATTGTATCAGAATACTATTATTATAACTATTGTATCAGAATACTATAGCAGAGTTATTATAACTATTGTATCAGAATACTATTATTATAACTATTTTATCAAAATACTATAGCAGAGTTATTATACCTATTGTATCAGAATACTATAGCAGAGTTATTATAACTATTGTATCAGAATACTATTATTATAACTATTGTATCAGAATACTATAGCAGAGTTATTATAACTATTGTATCAGAATACTATAGCAGAGTTATTATAACTATTGTATCAGAATACTATAGCAGAGTCATTATAACTATTGTATCAGAATACTATTATTATAACTATTGTATCAGAATACTATAGCAGAGTTATTATAACTATTGTATCAGAATAATATTATTATAACTATTGTATCAGAATACTATTATAACTACTGTATCAGAATACTATAGCAGAGTCATTATAACTATTGTATCGGAATACTATTGCAGAGTTATTATAACTATTGTATCAGAATACTATTATTATAACTATTGTATCAGAATACTATAGCAGAGTTATTATACCTGTTGTATCAGAATACTATTATTATAACTATTGTATCAGAATACTATAGCAGAGTCATTATACCTATTGTATCAGAATACTATAGCAGAGTTATTATAACTATTGTATCAGAATCCTATAGCAGAGTCATTAGAACTATTGTATCAGAATACTATAGCAGAGTCATTATAACTATTGTATCAGAATACTATAGCAGAGTCATTATAACTATTGTATCAGAATACTATAGCAGAGTTATTATAACTATTGTATCAGAATACTATTATTATAACTATTGTATCAGAAAACTATAGCAGAGTTATTATAACTATTGTATCAGAATACTATAGCAGAGTCATTATACCTATTGTATCAGAATACTATAGCATAGTTATTATAACTATTGTATCAGAATCCTATAGCAGTGTCATTATAACTATTGTATCAGAATACTATTATTAGAACTATTGTATCAGAATACTATAGCAGAGTTATTATAACTATTGTATCAGAATACTATAGCAGAGTTATTATAACTATTGTATCAGAATACTATAGCAGAGTCATTATAACTATTGTATCAGAATACTATAGCAGAGTCATTATAACTATTGTATCAGAATACTATAGCAGAGTCATTATAACTATTGTATCAGAATACTATAGCAGAGTTATTATAACTATTGTATCAGAATACTATTATTATAACTATTGTATCAGAAAACTATAGCAGAGTTATTATAACTATTGTTTCAGAATACTAAAGCAGAGTTATTATAACTATTATATCAGAATATTATTATTATGACTATTGTATCAGAATACTATAGCAGAGTTATTATAACTATTGTATCATAATACTATAGCAGAGTCATTATAACTATTGTATCAGAATACTATTATTATAACTATTGTATCAGAATACTATAGCAGAGTTATTATAACTATTGTATCAGAATACTATTATTATAACTATTGTATCAGAATACTATTATTATAACTATTGTATCAAAATACTATAGCAGAGTTATTATAAATATTGTATCAGAATACTATAGCAGAGTCATTATAACTATTGTATCAGAATACTATTATTATAACTATTGTATCAGAATACTATAGCAGAGTTATTATAACTATTGTATCAGAATGCTATTATTATAACTATTGTATCAGAATACTATTATTATAACTTTTGTATCAGAATACTATTATAACTACTGTATCAGAATACTATAGCAGAGTTATTATAACTATTGTATCAGAATACTATAGCAGAGTTATTATAACTATTGTATCAGAATACTATAGCAGAGTCATTATAACTATTGTATCAGAATACTATTATTATAACTATTGTATCAGAATACTATAGCAGAGTTATTATAACTATTGTATCAGAATACTATTATTATAACTATTGTATCAGGATACTATAGCAGAGTTATTATAACTATTTTATCAGAATACTATAGCAGAGTTATTATAACTATTGTATCAGAATACTATAGCAGAGTCATTATAACTATTGTATTAGAATACTATTATTATAACTATTGTATCAGAATACTATAGCAAAGTTATTATAACTATTGTATCAGAATACTATAGCAGAGTTATTATAACTGTTGTATCAGAATACTATAGCAGAGTTATTATAACTATTGTATCAGAATACTATAGCAGAGTCATTATAACTATTGTATCAGAATACTATTATTATAACTATTGTATCAGAATACTATAGCAGATGCATTATAACTATTGTATCAGAATACTATAGCAGAGTTATTATAACTATTGTATCAGAATACTATTATTATAACTATTTTATCAAAATACTATAGCAGAGTTATTATACCTATTGTATCAGAATACTATAGCAGAGTTATTATAACTATTGTATCAGAATACTATTATTATAACTATTGTATCAGAATACTATAGCAGAGTTATTATAACTATTGTATCAGAATACTATAGCAGAGTTATTATAACTATTGTATCAGAATACTATAGCAGAGTCATTATAACTATTGTATCAGAATACTATTATTATAACTATTGTATCAGAATACTATAGCAGAGTTATTATAACTATTGTATCAGAATACTATTATTATAACTATTGTATCAGAATACTATTATAACTACTGTATCAGAATACTATAGCAGAGTCATTATAACTATTGTATCGGAATACTATTGCAGAGTTATTATAACTATTGTATCAGAATACTATTATTATAACTATTGTATCAGAATACTATAGCAGAGTTATTATACCTGTTGTATCAGAATACTATTATTATAACTATTGTATCAGAATACTATAGCAGAGTCATTATACCTATTGTATCAGAATACTATAGCAGAGTTATTATAACTATTGTATCAGAATCCTATAGCAGAGTCATTAGAACTATTGTATCAGAATACTATAGCAGAGTCATTATAACTATTGTATCAGAATACTATAGCAAAGTTATTATAACTATTGTATCAGAATACTATTATTATAACTATTGTATCAGAAAACTATAGCAGAGTTATTATAACTATTGTATCAGAATACTATAGCAGAGTCATTATACCTATTGTATCAGAATACTATAGCAGAGTTATTATAACTATTGTATCAGAATCCTATAGCAGAGTCATTAGAACTATTGTATCAGAATACTATAGCAGAGTTATTATAACTATTGTATCAGAATACTATAGCAGAGTCATTATAACTATTGTATCAGAATACTATAGCAGAGTTATTATAACTATTGTATCAGAATACTATTATTATAACTATTGTATCAGAAAACTATAGCAGAGTTATTATAACTATTGTTTCAGAATACTAAAGCAGAGTTATTATAACTATTATATCAGAATATTATTATTATGACTATTGTATCAGAATACTATAGCAGAGTTATTATAACTACTGTATCAGAATACAATAGCAGAGTCATTATAACTATTGTATCAGAATACTATTATTATAACTATTGTATCAGAATACTATAGCAGAGTTATTATAACTATTGTATCAGAATATTATTATTATAACTATTGTATCAGAATACTATAGCAGAGTTATTATAACTATTGTATTAGAATACTATAGCAGAGTCATTATAACTATTGTATCAGAATACTATTATTATAACTATTGTATCAGAATACTATAGCAAAGTTATTATAACTATTGTATCAGAATACTATAGCATAGTTATTATAACTGTTGTATCAGAATACTATAGCAGAGTTATTATAACTATTGTATCAGAATACTATAGCAGATGCATTATAACTATTGTATCAGAATACTATAGCAGAGTTATTATAACTATTGTATCAGAATACTATAGCAGAGTCATTATAACTATTGTATCAGAAAACTATAGCAGAGTCATTATAACTATTGTATCAAAATACTATAGCAGAGTTATTATAACTATTGTATCAGAATACTATAGCAGAGTCATTATAACTATTGTATCAGAATACTATTATTATAACTATTGTATCAGAATACTATAGCAGAGTTATTATAACTATTGTATCAGAATACTATTATTATAACTATTTTATCAAAATACTATAGCAGAGTTATTATACCTATTGTATCAGAATACTATAGCAGAGTTATTATAACTATTGTATCAGAATACTATAGCAGAGTTATTATAACTATTGTATCAGAATACTATAGCAGAGTTATTATAACTATTGTATCAGAATACTATAGCAGAGTCATTATAACTATTGTATCAGAATACTATTATTATAACTATTGTATCAGAATACTATAGCAGAGTTATTATAACTATTGTATCAGAATACTATAGCAGAGTCATTATAACTATTGTATCAGAATACTATTGCAGAGTTATTATAACTATTGTATCAGAATACTATTATTATAACTATTGTATCAGAATACTATAGCAGAGTTATTATACCTATTGTATCAGAATACTATTATTATAACTATTGTATCAGAATACTATAGCAGAGTCATTATACCTATTGTATCAGAATACTATAGCAGAGTTATTATAACTATTGCATCAGAATACTATAGCAGAGTTATTATAACTATTGTATCAGAATACTATAGCAGAGTCATTATAACTATTGTATCAGAATACTATAGCAGAGTCATTATAACTATTGTATCAGAATACTATAGCAGAGTTATTATAACTATTGTATCAGAATACTATAGCAGAGTCATTATAACTATTGTATCAGAATACTATAGCAGAGTCATTATAACTATTGTATCAGAATACTATAGCAGAGTCATTATAACTATTGTATCAGATTACTAAAGCAGAGTTATTATAACTATTATATCAGAATATTATTATTATGACTATTGTATCAGAATACTATAGCAGAGTTATTATAACTATTGTATCAGAATACTATAGCAGAGTCATTATAACTATTGTATCAGAATACTATTATTATAACTATTGTATCAAAATACTAAAGCAGAGTTATTATAACTACTGTATCAGAATACAATAGCAGAGTTATTATAACTATTGTATCAGAATACTATAGCAGAGTTATTATAACTATTGTATCAGAATACTATAGCAGAGTCATTATAACTATTGTATCAGAATACTATTATTATAACTATTGTATCAGAATACTATAGCAGAGTTATTATAACTATTGTATCAGAATGCTATTATTATAACTATTGTATCAGAATACTATTATTATAACTTTTGTATCAGAATACTATTATTATAACAATTGTATCAGAATACTATTATTATAACTATTGTATCAAAATACTATAGCAGAGTTATTATAACTATTGTATCAGAATACTATAGCAGTCATTATAACTATTGTATCAGAATACTATTATTATAACTATTGTATCAGAATACTATAGCAGAGTTATTATAACTATTGTATCAGAATACTATTATTATAACTATTTTATCAAAATACTATAGCAGAGTTATTATACCTATTGTATCAGAATACTATAGCAGAGTTATTATAACTATTGTATCAGAATACTATTATTATAACTATTGTATCAGAATACTATAGCAGAGTTATTATAACTATTGTATCAGAATACTATAGCAGAGTTATTATAACTATTGTATCAGAATACTATAGCAGAGTCATTATAACTATTGTATCAGAATACTATTGCAGAGTTATTATAACTATTGTATCAGAATACTATTATTATAACTATTGTATCAGAATACTATAGCAGAGTTATTATACCTATTGTATCAGAATACTATTATTATAACTATTGTATCAGAATACTATAGCAGAGTCATTATACCTATTGTATCAGAATACTATAGCAGAGTTATTATAACTATTGTATCAGAATACTATAGCAGAGTTATTATAACTATTGTATCAGAATACTATAGCAGAGTCATTATAACTATTGTATCAGAATACTATAGCAGAGTCATTATAACTATTGTATCAGAATACTATAGCAGAGTTATTATAACTATTGTATCAGAATACTATAGCAGAGTCATTATAACTATTGTATCAGAATACTATAGCAGAGTCATTATAACTATTGTATCAGAATACTATAGCAGAGTCATTATAACTATTGTATCAGATTACTAAAGCAGAGTTATTATAACTATTATATCAGAATATTATTATTATGACTATTGTATCAGAATACTATAGCAGAGTTATTATAACTATTGTATCAGAATACTATAGCAGAGTCATTATAACTATTGTATCAGAATACTATTATTATAACTACTGTATCAAAATACTAAAGCAGAGTTATTATAACTACTGTATCAGAATACAATAGCAGAGTTATTATAACTATTGTATCAGAATACTATAGCAGAGTTATTATAACTATTGTATCAGAATACTATAGCAGAGTCATTATAACTATTGTATCAGAATACTATTATTATAACTATTGTATCAGAATACTATAGCAGAGTTATTATAACTATTGTATCAGAATGCTATTATTATAACTATTGTATCAGAATACTATTATTATAACTTTTGTATCAGAATACTATTATTATAACAATTGTATCAGAATACTATTATTATAACTATTGTATCAAAATACTATAGCAGAGTTATTATAACTATTGTATCAGAATACTATAGCAGTCATTATAACTATTGTATCAGAATACTATTATTATAACTATTGTATCAGAATACTATAGCAGAGTTATTATAACTATTGTATCAGAATACTATTATTATAACTATTGTATCAAAATACTATAGCAGAGTTATTATACCTATTGTATCAGAATACTATAGCAGAGTTATTATAACTATTGTATCAGAATACTATTATTATAACTATTGTATCAGAATACTATAGCAGAGTTATTATAACTATTGTATCAGAATACTATAGCAGAGTTATTATAACTATTGTATCAGAATACTATAGCAGAGTCATTATAACTATTGTATCAGAATACTATTATTATAACTATTGTATCAGAATACTATAGCAGAGTTATTATAACTATTGTATCAGAATAATATTATTATAACTATTGTATCAGAATACTATTATAACTACTGTATCAGAATACTATAGCAGAGTCATTATAACTATTGTATCGGAATACTATTGCAGAGTTATTATAACTATTGTATCAGAATACTATTATTATAACTATTGTATCAGAATACTATAGCAGAGTTATTATACCTGTTGTATCAGAATACTATTATTATAACTATTGTATCAGAATACTATAGCAGAGTCATTATACCTATTGTATCAGAATACTATAGCAGAGTTATTATAACTATTGTATCAGAATCCTATAGCAGAGTCATTAGAACTATTGTATCAGAATACTATAGCAGAGTCATTATAACTATTGTATCAGAATACTATAGCAGAGTCATTATAACTATTGTATCAGAATACTATAGCAGAGTTATTATAACTATTGTATCAGAATACTATTATTATAACTATTGTATCAGAAAACTATAGCAGAGTTATTATAACTATTGTATCAGAATACTATAGCAGAGTCATTATACCTATTGTATCAGAATACTATAGCATAGTTATTATAACTATTGTATCAGAATCCTATAGCAGAGTCATTATAACTATTGTATCAGAATACTATTATTAGAACTATTGTATCAGAATACTATAGCAGAGTTATTATAACTATTGTATCAGAATACTATAGCAGAGTTATTATAACTATTGTATCAGAATACTATAGCAGAGTCATTATAACTATTGTATCAGAATACTATAGCAGAGTCATTATAACTATTGTATCAGAATACTATAGCAGAGTCATTATAACTATTGAATCAGAATACTATAGCAGAGTTATTATAACTATTGTATCAGAATACTATTATTATAACTATTGTATCAGAAAACTATAGCAGAGTTATTATAACTATTGTTTCAGAATACTAAAGCAGAGTTATTATAACTATTATATCAGAATATTATTATTATGACTATTGTATCAGAATACTATAGCAGAGTTATTATAACTATTGTATCATAATACTATAGCAGAGTCATTATAACTATTGTATCAGAATACTATTATTATAACTATTGTATCAGAATACTATAGCAGAGTTATTATAACTATTGTATCAGAATGCTATTATTATAACTATTGTATCAGAATACTATTATTATAACTTTTGTATCAGAATACTATTATTATAACAATTGTATCAGAATACTATTATTATAACTATTGTATCAAAATACTATAGCAGAGTTATTATAACTATTGTATCAGAATACTATAGCAGTCATTATAACTATTGTATCAGAATACTATTATTATAACTATTGTATCAGAATACTATAGCAGAGTTATTATAACTATTGTATCAGAATACTATTATTATAACTATTTTATCAAAATACTATAGCAGAGTTATTATACCTATTGTATTAGAATACTATAGCAGAGTTATTATAACTATTGTATCAGAATACTATTATTATAACTATTGTATCAGAATACTATAGCAGAGTTATTATAACTATTGTATCAGAATACTATAGCAGAGTTATTATAACTATTGTATCAGAATACTATTATTATAACTATTGTATCAGAATACTATAGCAGAGTTATTATACCTATTGTATCAGAATACTATTATTATAACTATTGTATCAGAATACTATAGCAGAGTCATTATACCTATTGTATCAGAATACTATAGCAGAGTTATTATAACTATTGTATCAGAATACTATAGCAGAGTTATTATAACTATTGTATCAGAATACTATAGCAGAGTCATTATAACTATTGTATCAGAATACTATAGCAGAGTCATTATAACTATTGTATCAGAATACTATAGCAGAGTTATTATAACTATTGTATCAGAATACTATAGCAGAGTCATTATAACTATTGTATCAGAATACTATAGCAGAGTCATTATAACTATTGTATCAGAATACTATAGCAGAGTCATTATAACTATTGTATCAGATTACTAAAGCAGAGTTATTATAACTATTATATCAGAATATTATTATTATGACTATTGTATCAGAATACTATAGCAGAGTTATTATAACTATTGTATCAGAATACTATAGCAGAGTCATTATAACTATTGTATCAGAATACTATTATTATAACTATTGTATCAAAATACTAAAGCAGAGTTATTATAACTACTGTATCAGAATACAATAGCAGAGTTATTATAACTATTGTATCAGAATACTATAGCAGAGTTATTATAACTATTGTATCAGAATACTATAGCAGAGTCATTATAACTATTGTATCAGAATACTATTATTATAACTATTGTATCAGAATACTATAGCAGAGTTATTATAACTATTGTATCAGAATGCTATTATTATAACTATTGTATCAGAATACTATTATTATAACTTTTGTATCAGAATACTATTATTATAACAATTGTATCAGAATACTGTTATTATAACTATTGTATCAAAATACTATAGCAGAGTTATTATAACTATTGTATCAGAATACTATAGCAGTCATTATAACTATTGTATCAGAATACTATTATTATAACTATTGTATCAGAATACTATAGCAGAGTTATTATAACTATTGTATCAGAATACTATTATTATAACTATTTTATCAAAATACTATAGCAGAGTTATTATACCTATTGTATCAGAATACTATAGCAGAGTTATTATAACTATTGTATCAGAATACTATTATTATAACTATTGTATCAGAATACTATAGCAGAGTTATTATAACTATTGTATCAGAATACTATAGCAGAGTTATTATAACTATTGTATCAGAATACTATAGCAGAGTCATTATAACTATTGTATCAGAATACTATTATTATAACTATTGTATCAGAATACTATAGCAGAGTTATTATAACTATTGTATCAGAATAATATTATTATAACTATTGTATCAGAATACTATTATAACTACTGTATCAGAATACTATAGCAGAGTCATTATAACTATTGTATCGGAATACTATTGCAGAGTTATTATAACTATTGTATCAGAATACTATTATTATAACTATTGTATCAGAATACTATAGCAGAGTTATTATACCTGTTGTATCAGAATACTATTATTATAACTATTGTATCAGAATACTATAGCAGAGTCATTATACCTATTGTATCAGAATACTATAGCAGAGTTATTATAACTATTGTATCAGAATCCTATAGCAGAGTCATTAGAACTATTGTATCAGAATACTATAGCAGAGTCATTATAACTATTGTATCAGAATACTATAGCAGAGTCATTATAACTATTGTATCAGAATACTATAGCAGAGTTATTATAACTATTGTATCAGAATACTATTATTATAACTATTGTATCAGAAAACTATAGCAGAGTTATTATAACTATTGTATCAGAATACTATAGCAGAGTCATTATACCTATTGTATCAGAATACTATAGCATAGTTATTATAACTATTGTATCAGAATCCTATAGCAGTGTCATTATAACTATTGTATCAGAATACTATTATTAGAACTATTGTATCAGAATACTATAGCAGAGTTATTATAACTATTGTATCAGAATACTATAGCAGAGTTATTATAACTATTGTATCAGAATACTATAGCAGAGTCATTATAACTATTGTATCAGAATACTATAGCAGAGTCATTATAACTATTGTATCAGAATACTATAGCAGAGTCATTATAACTATTGTATCAGAATACTATAGCAGAGTTATTATAACTATTGTATCAGAATACTATTATTATAACTATTGTATCAGAAAACTATAGCAGAGTTATTATAACTATTGTTTCAGAATACTAAAGCAGAGTTATTATAACTATTATATCAGAATATTATTATTATGACTATTGTATCAGAATACTATAGCAGAGTTATTATAACTATTGTATCATAATACTATAGCAGAGTCATTATAACTATTGTATCAGAATACTATTATTATAACTATTGTATCAGAATACTATAGCAGAGTTATTATAACTATTGTATCAGAATACTATTATTATAACTATTGTATCAAAATACTAAAGCAGAGTTATTATAACTACTGTATCAGAATACAATAGCAGAGTCATTATAACTATTGTATCAGAATACTATTATTATAACTATTGTATCAGAATACAATAGCAGAGTTATTATAACTATTGTATCAGAATACTATAGCAGAGTTATTATAACTATTGCATTAGAATACTATAGCAGAGTCATTATAACTATTGTATCAGAATACTATTATTATAACTATTGTATCAGAATACTATAGCAAAGTTATTATAACTATTGTATCAGAATACTATAGCAGAGTTATTATAACTGTTGTATCAGAATACTATAGCAGAGTTATTATAACTATTGTATCAGAATACTATAGCAGATGCATTATAACTATTGTATCAGAATACTATAGCAGAGTTATTATAACTATTGTATCAGAATACTATAGCAGAGTCATTATAACTATTGTATCAGAAAACTATAGCAGAGTCATTATAACTATTGTATCAAAATACTATAGCAGAGTTATTATAACTATTGTATCAGAATGCTATAGCAGAGTCATTATAACTATTGTATCAGAATACTATTATTATAACTATTGTATCAGAATACTATAGCAGAGTTATTATAACTATTGTATCAGAATACTATTATTATAACTATTTTATCAAAAAACTATAGCAGAGTTATTATACCTATTGTATCAGAACACTATAGCAGAGTCATTATAACTATTGTATCAGAATACTATAGCAGAGTTATTATAACTATTGTATCAGAATACTATAGCAGATGCATTATAACTATTGTATCAGAATACTATAGCAGAGTTATTATAACTATTGTATCAGAATACTTTAGCAGAGTCATTATAACTATTGTATCAGAATACTATAGCAGAGTTATTATAACTATTGTATCAGAATACTATAGCAGAGTTATTATAACTATTGTATCAGCATACTATAGCAGAGTTATTATAACTATTGTATCAGCATACTATAGCAGAGTTATTATAACTATTGTATCAGAATACTATTATTATAACTATTGTATCAGAATACTATAGCAGAGTTATTATAACTATTGTATCAGAATACTATAGCAGAGTCATTATAACTATTGTATCAGAATACTATTATTATAACTATTGTATCAGAATACTATTATTATAACTATTTTATCAAAATACTATAGCAGAGTTATTATACCTATTGTATCAGAATACTATAGCAGAGTTATTATAACTATTGTATCAGAATACTATAGCAGAGTCATTATAACTATTGTATCAGAATACTGTAGCAGAGTCATTAAAACTATTGTATCAGAATATTATTATTATAACTATTGTATCAGAATACTATAGCAGAGTTATTATAACTATTGTATCAGAATACTATTATTATAACAATTGTATCAGGATACTATAGCAGAGTTATTATAACTATTGTATCAGAATACTATAGCAGAGTCATTATAACTATTGTATCAGAATACTATAGCAGATGCATTATAACTATTGTATCAGAATACTATAGCAGAGTTATTATAACTATTGTATCAGAATACTATAGCAGAGTTATTATAACTATTGTATCAGAATACTATATCAGAGTCATTATAACTATTGTATCAGAATACTATTATTATAACTATTGTATCAGAATACTATAGCAGAGTTATTATAACTATTGTATCAGAATTTTATAGCAGAGTTATTATAACTATTGTATCAGAATACTATAGCAGAGTCATTATAACTATTGTATCAGAATACTATTATTATAACTATTGTATCAGAATACTATAGCAAAGATATTATAACTATTGTATCAGAATACTATAGCAGAGTTATGATAACTATTGTATCAGAATACTATAGCAGATGCATTATAACTATTGTATCAGAATACTATATCAGAGTTATTATAACTATTGTATCAGAATACTTTAGCAGAGTCATTATAACTATTGTATCAGAATACTATTATTATAACTATTGTATCAGAATACTATAGCAGAGTTATTATAACTATTGTATCAGAATACTATAGCAGAGTTATTATAACTATTGTATCAGAATACTATAGCAGAGTTATTATAACTATTGTATCAGAATACTATAGCAGAGTTATTATAACTATTGTATCAGAATACTATAGCAGAGTTATTATAACTATTGTATCAGAATACTATAGCAGAGTCATTATAACTATTGTATCAGAATACTATTATTATAACTATTGTATCAGAATACTATTATTATAACTATTTTATCAAAATACTATAGCAGAGTTATTATACCTATTGTATCAGAATACTATAGCAGAGTTATTATAACTATTGTATCAGAATACTATAGCAGAGTCATTACAACTATTGTATCAGAATACTATAGCAGAGTCATTATAACTATTGTATCAGAATATTATTATTATAACTATTGTATCAGAATACTATAGCAGAGTTATTATAACTATTGTATCAGAATACTATAGCAGAGTCATTATAACTATTGTATCAGAATACTATCATTATAACTATTGTATCAGAATACTATAGCAGAGTCATTATAACTATTGTATCAGAATACTATTATTATAACTATTGTATCAGAATACTATAGCAGAGTTATTATAACTATTGTATCAGAATACTATTATTATAACTATTGTATCAGAATACTATAGCAGAGTTATTATAACTATTGTATCAGAATACTATAGCAGGGTTATTATAACTATTGTATCAGAATACTATTATTATAACTATTGTATCAAAATACTATAGCAGAGTTATTATAACTATTGTATCAGAATACTATTATTATAACTATTGTATCAAAATACTATAGCAGAGTTATTATACCTATTGTATCAGAATACTATAGCAGGGTTATTATAACTATTGTATCAGAATACTATTATTATAACTATTGTATCAGAATACTATAGCAGAGTCATTATAACTATTGTATCAGAATACTATAGCAGATGCATTATAACTATTGTATCAGAATACTATAGCAGAGTTATTATAACTATTGTATCAGAATACTTTAGCAGAGTCATTATAACTATTGTATCAGAATACTATAGCAGAGTTATTATAACTATTGTATCAGAATACTATAGCAGAGTTATTATAACTATTGTATCAGCATACTATAGCAGAGTTATTATAACTATTGTATCAGCATACTATAGCAGAGTTATTATAACTATTGTATCAGAATACTATTATTATAACTATTGTATCAGAATACTATAGCAGAGTTATTATAACTATTGTATCAGAATACTATAGCAGAGTCATTATAACTATTGTATCAGAATACTATTATTATAACTATTGTATCAGAATACTATTATTATAACTATTTTATCAAAATACTATAGCAGAGTTATTATACCTATTGTATCAGAATACTATAGCAGAGTTATTATAACTATTGTATCAGAATACTATAGCAGAGTCATTATAACTATTGTATCAGAATACTATAGCAGAGTCATTAAAACTATTGTATCAGAATATTATTATTATAACTATTGTATCAGAATACTATAGCAGAGTTATTATAACTATTGTATCAGAATACTATTATTATAACAATTGTATCAGGATACTATAGCAGAGTTATTATAACTATTGTATCAGAATACTATAGCAGAGTCATTATAACTATTGTATCAGAATACTATAGCAGATGCATTATAACTATTGTATCAGAATACTATAGCAGAGTTATTATAACTATTGTATCAGAATACTATAGCAGAGTTATTATAACTATTGTATCAGAATACTATATCAGAGTCATTATAACTATTGTATCAGAATACTATTATTATAACTATTGTATCAGAATACTATAGCAGAGTTATTATAACTATTGTATCAGAATTTTATAGCAGAGTTATTATAACTATTGTATCAGAATACTATAGCAGAGTCATTATAACTATTGTATCAGAATACTATTATTATAACTATTGTATCAGAATACTATAGCAAAGATATTATAACTATTGTATCAGAATACTATAGCAGAGTTATGATAACTATTGTATCAGAATACTATAGCAGATGCATTATAACTATTGTATCAGAATACTATATCAGAGTTATTATAACTATTGTATCAGAATACTTTAGCAGAGTCATTATAACTATTGTATCAGAATACTATTATTATAACTATTGTATCAGAATACTATAGCAGAGTTATTATAACTATTGTATCAGAATACTATAGCAGAGTTATTATAACTATTGTATCAGAATACTATAGCAGAGTTATTATAACTATTGTATCAGAATACTATAGCAGAGTTATTATAACTATTGTATCAGAATACTATAGCAGAGTTATTATAACTATTGTATCAGAATACTATAGCAGAGTCATTATAACTATTGTAACAGAATACTATTATTATAACTATTGTATCAGAATACTATTATTATAACTATTTTATCAAAATACTATAGCAGAGTTATTATACCTATTGTATCAGAATACTATAGCAGAGTTATTATAACTATTGTATCAGAATACTATAGCAGAGTCATTACAACTATTGTATCAGAATACTATAGCAGAGTCATTATAACTATTGTATCAGAATACTATTATTATAACTATTGTATCAGAATACTATAGCAGAGTTATTATAACTATTGTATCAGAATACTATAGCAGAGTTATTATAACTATTGTATCAGAATACTATAGCAGAGTTATGATAACTATTGTATCAGAATACTATAGCAGATGCATTATAACTATTGTATCAGAATACTATATCAGAGTTATTATAACTATTGTATCAGAATACTTTAGCAGAGTCATTATAACTATTGTATCAGAATACTATTATTATAACTATTGTATCAGAATACTATTATTATAACTATTTTATCAAAATACTATAGCAGAGTTATTATACCTATTGTATCAGAATACTATAGCAGAGTTATTATAACTATTGTATCAGAATACTATAGCAGAGTCATTACAACTATTCTATCAGAATACTATAGCAGAGTCATTATAACTATTGTATCAGAATATTATTATTATAACTATTGTATCAGAATACTATAGCAGAGTTATTATAACTATTGTATCAGAATACTATAGCAGAGTCATTATAACTATTGTATCAGAATACTATCATTATAACTATTGTATCAGAATACTATAGCAGAGTCATTATAACTATTGTATCAGAATACTATTATTATAACTATTGTATCAGAATACTATAGCAGAGTTATTATAACTATTGTATCAGAATACTATTATTATAACAATTGTATCAGGATACTATAGCAGAGTTATTATAACTATTGTATCAGAATACTATAGCAGTTATTATAACTATTGTATCAGAATACTATAGCAGGGTTATTATAACTATTGTATCAGAATACTATTATTATAACAATTGTATCAAAATACTATAGCAGAGTTATTATAACTATTGTATCAGAATACTATTATTATAACTATTGTATCAAAATACTATAGCAGAGTTATTATACCTATTGTATCAGAATACTATAGCAGAGTTATTATAACTATTGTATCAGAATACTATAGCAGAGTCATTACAACTATTCTATAAGAATACTATAGCAGAGTCATTATAACTATTGTATCAGAATATTATTATTATAACTATTGTATCAGAATACTATAGCAGAGTTATTATAACTATTGTATCAGAATACTATAGCAGAGTCATTATAACTATTGTATCAGAATACTATCATTATAACTATTGTATCAGAATACTATAGCAGAGTCATTATAACTATTGTATCAGAATACTATTATTATAACTATTGTATCAGAATACTATAGCAGAGTTATTATAACTATTGTATCAGAATACTATTATTATAACAATTGTATCAGGATACTATAGCAGAGTTATTATAACTATTGTATCAGAATACTATAGCAGTTATTATAACTATTGTATCAGAATACTATAGCAGGGTTATTATAACTATTGTATCAGAATACTATTATTTTAACTATTGTATCAAAATACTATAGCAGAGTTATTATAACTATTGTATCAGAATACTATTATTATAACTATTGTATCAAAATACTATAGCAGAGTTATTATACCTATTGTATCAGAATACTATAGCAGGGTTATTATAACTATTGTATCAGAATACTATTATTATAACTATTGTATCAGAATACTATAGCAGAGTCATTATAACTATTGTATCAGAATACTATAGCAGAGTTATTATAACTATTGTATCAGAATACTATTATTATAACTATTGTATCAGAATACTATAGCAGAGTTATTATAACTATTGTATCAGAATTTTATAGCAGAGTTATTATAACTATTGTATCAGAATACTATAGCAGAGTCATTATAACTATTGTATCAGAATACTATAGCAGAGTTATTATAACTATTGTATCAGAATACTATTATTATAACTATTGTATCAGAATACTATAGCAGAGTTATTATAACTATTGTATCAGAATACTATAGCAGAGTCATTATAACTATTGTATCAGAATACTATAGCAGAGTCATTATAACTATTGTATCAGAATACTATAGCAGAGTCATTATAACTATTGTATCAGAATACTATAGCAGAGTTATTATAACTATTGTATCAGAATACTATAGCAGAGTCATTATAACTATTGTATCAGAATACTATAGCAGAGTCATTATAACTATTGTATCAGAATACTATAGCAGAGTTATTATAACTATTGTATCAAAATACTATAGCAGAGTTATTATAACTATTGTATCAGAATACTATTATTATAACTATTGTATCAGAATACTATAGCAGAGATATTATAACTATTGTATCAGAATACTATTATTATAACTATTGTATCAGAATACTATAGCAGATGCATTATAACTATTGTATCAGAATACTATTATTATAACTATTGTATCAGAATACTATAGCAGATGCATTATAACTATTGTATCAGAATATTATTATTATAACTATTGTATCAGAATACTATAGCAGATGCATTATAACTATTGTATCAGAATATTATTATTATAACTATTGTATCAGAATACTATAGCAGAGTCATTATAACTATTGTATCAGAATACTATTATTATAACTATTGTATCAGAATACTATAGCAGAGTTATTATAACTATTGTATCAGAATACTTTAGCAGAGTCATTATAACTATTGTATCAGAATACTATTATTATAACTATTGTATCAGAATACTATAGCAGAGTTATTATAACTATTGTATCAGAATACTATAGCAGAGTTATTATAACTATTGTATCAGAATACTATAGCAGAGTTATTATAACTATTGTATCAGAATGCTATAGCAGAGTTATTATAACTATTGTATCAGAATATTATTATTATAACTATTGTTTCAGAATACTATAGCAGAGTTATTATAACTATTGTATCAGAATACTATAGCAGAGTCATTATAACTATTGTATCAGAATACTATCATTATAACTATTGTATCAGAATACTATTGCAGAGTCATTATAACTATTGTATCAGAATACTATTATTATAACTATTGTATCAGAATACTATAGCAGAGTTATTATAACTATTGTATCAGAATACTATTATTATAACAATTGTATCAGGATACTATAGCAGAGTTATTATAACTATTGTATCAGAATACTATAGCAGAGTTATTATAACTATTGTATCAGAATACTATAGCAGGGTTATTATAACTATTGTATCAGAATACTATTATTATAACTATTGTATCAAAATACTATAGCAGAGTTATTATAACTATTGTATCAGAATACTATAGCAGAGTCATTATAACTATTGTATCAGAATATTATTATTATAACTATTGTATCAGAATACTATAGCAGAGTTATTATAACTATTGTATCAGAATACTATAGCAGAGTCATTATAACTATTGTATCAGAATATTATTATTATAACTATTGTATCAGAATACTATAGCAGAGTTATTATAACTATTGTATCAGAATACTATTATTATAACAATTGTATCAGGATACTATAGCAGAGTTATGATAACTGTTGTATCAGAATACTATAGCAGAGTTATGATAACTATTGTATCAGAATACTATAGCAGATGCATTATAACTATTGTATCAGAATACTATAGCAGAGTTATTATAACTATTGTATCAGAATACTATAGCAGAGTTATTATAACTATTGTATCAGAATACTATAGCAGAGTTATTATAACTATTGTATCAGAATACTATTATTATAACTATTGTATCAGAATACTATTATTATAACTATTTTATCAAAATACTATAGCAGAGTTATTATACCTATTGTATCAGAATACTATAGCAGAGTTATTATAACTATTGTATCAGAATACTATAGCAGAGTCATTATAACTATTGTATCAGAACACTATTATTATAACTATTGTATCAGAATACTATAGCAGAGTTATTATAACTATTGTATCAGAATACTATAGCAGAGTTATTATAACTATTGTATCAGAATACTATAGCAGAGTTATTATAACTATTGTATCAGAATACTATAGCAGAGTTATTATAACTATTGTATCAGAATACTATAGCAGAGTTATTATAACTATTGTATCAGAATACTATTATAATAACAATTGTATCAGGATACTATAGCAGAGTTATGATAACTGTTGTATCAGAATACTATAGCAGAGTCATTATAACTATTGTATCAAAATACTATAGCAGAGTTATTATAACTATTGTATCAGAATACTATAGCAGAGTTATTATAACTATTGTATCAGAATACTATAGCAGAGTTATTATAACTATTGTATCAGAATACTATAGCAGAGTTATTATAACTATTGTATCAGAATAGTATAGCAGAGTTATTATAACTATTGTATCAGAATACTATAGCAGAGTCATTATAACTATTGTATCAGAATACTATTATTATAACTATTGTATCAGAATACTATAGCAGAGTTATCATAACTATTGTATCAGAATACTATTATTATAACTATTTTATCAAAATACTATAGCAGAGTCATTATAACTATTGTATCAGAATACTATAGCAGAGTTATTATAACTATTGTATCAGAATACTATAGCAGAGTCATTATAACTATTGTATCAGAATACTATAGCAGAGTCATTATAACTATTGTATCAGAATAATATTGCAGAGTCATTATAACTATTGTATCAGAATACTTTAGCAGAGTCATTATAACTATTGTATCAAAATACTATAGCAGAGTTATTATAACTATTGTATCAGAATACTATAGCAGAGTTATTATAACTATTGTATCAGAATACTATAGCAGAGTCATTATAACTATTGTATCAGAATACTATTATTATAACTATTGTATCAGAATACTATAGCAGAGTTATTATAACTATTGTATCAGAATATTATAGCAGAGTTATTATAACTATTGTATCAGAATACTATAGCAGAGTCATTATAACTATTGTATCAGAATATTATTATTATAACTATTGTATCAGAATACTATAGCAGAGTCATTATAACTATTGTATCAGAATACTATAGCAGAGTTATTATAACTATTGTATCAGAATACTATAGCAGAGTCATTATAACTATTGTATCAGAATACTATAGCAGAGTTATTATAACTATTGTATCAGAATACTATAGCAGAGTCATTATAACTATTGTATCAAAATACTATAGCAGAGTTATTATAACTATTGTATCAGAATACTATAGCAGAGTTATTATAACTATTGTATCAGAATACTATAGCAGAGTTATTATAACTATTGTATCAGAATACTATAGCAGAGTTATTACAACTATTGTATCAGAATAGTATAGCAGAGTTATTATAACTATTGTATCAGAATACTATAGCAGAGTCATTATAACTATTGTATCAGAATACTATTATTATAACTATTGTATCAGAATACTATAGCAGAGTTATTATAACTATTGTATCAGAATACTATTATTATAACTATTTTTTCAAAATACTATAGCAGAGTTATTATACCTATTGTATCAGAATACTATAGCAGAGTTATTATAACTATTGTATCAGAATACTATAGCAGAGTCATTATAACTATTGTATCAGAATACTATAGCAGAGTCATTATAACTATTGTATCAGAATACTATAGCAGAGTCATTATAACTATTGTATCAGAATACTATAGCAGAGTCATTATAACTATTGTATCAGAATACTATAGCAGAGTTATTATAACTATTGTATCAAAATACTATAGCAGAGTTATTATAACTATTGTATCAGAATACTATTATTATAACTATTGTATCAGAATACTATAGCAGAGATATTATAACTATTGTATCAGAATACTATTATTATAACTATTGTATCAGAATACTATAGCAGATGCATTATAACTATTGTATCAGAATACTATTATTATAACTATTGTATCAGAATACTATAGCAGATGCATTATAACTATTGTATCAGAATATTATTATTATAACTATTGTATCAGAATACTATAGCAGATGCATTATAACTATTGTATCAGAATATTATTATTATAACTATTGTATCAGAATACTATAGCAGAGTCTTTATAACTATTGTATCAGAATACTATTATTATAACTATTGTATCAGAATACTATAGCAGAGTTATTATAACTATTGTATCAGAATACTTTAGCAGAGTCATTATAACTATTGTATCAGAATACTATTATTATAACTATTGTATCAGAATACTATAGCAGAGTTATTATAACTATTGTATCAGAATACTATAGCAGAGTCATTATAACTATTGTATCAGAATACTATAGCAGAGTTATTATAACTATTGTATCAGAATACTATAGCAGAGTCATTATAACTATTGTATCAGAATACTATAGCAGAGTTATTATAACTATTGTATCAGAATACTATAGCAGAGTCATTATAACTATTGTATCAAAATACTATAGCAGAGTTATTATAACTATTGTATCAGAATACTATAGCAGAGTTATTATAACTATTGTATCAGAATACTATAGCAGAGTTATTATAACTATTGTATCAGAATACTATAGCAGAGTTATTATAACTATTGTATCAGAATAGTATAGCAGAGTTATTATAACTATTGTATCAGAATACTATAGCAGAGTCATTATAACTATTGTATCAGAATACTATTATTATAACTATTGTATCAGAATACTATAGCAGAGTTATCATAACTATTGTATCAGAATACTATTATTATAACTATTTTATCAAAATACTATAGCAGAATCATTATAACTATTGTATCAGAATACTATAGCAGAGTTATTATAACTATTGTATCAGAATACTATAGCAGAGTCATTATAACTATTGTATCAGAATACTATTATTATAACTATTGTATCAGAATACTATAGCAGAGTTATTATAACTATTGTATCAGAATACTATTATTATAACTATTTTTTCAAAATACTATAGCAGAGTTATTATACCTATTGTATCAGAATACTATAGCAGAGTTATTATAACTATTGTATCAGAATACTATAGCAGAGTCATTATAACTATTGTATCAGAATACTATAGCAGAGTCATTATAACTATTGTATCAGAATACTATAGCAGAGTCATTATAACTATTGTATCAGAATACTATAGCAGAGTTATTATAACTATTGTATCAGAATACTATAGCAGAGTCATTATAACTATTGTATCAGAATACTATAGCAGAGTCATTATAACTATTGTATCAGAATACTATAGCAGAGTTATTATAACTATTGTATCAAAATACTATAGCAGAGTTATTATAACTATTGTATCAGAATACTATTATTATAATTATTGTATCAGAATACTATAGCAGAGATATTATAACTATTGTATCAGAATACTATTATTATAACTATTGTATCAGAATACTATAGCAGATGCATTATAACTATTGTATCAGAATACTATTATTATAACTATTGTATCAGAATACTATAGCAGATGCATTATAACTATTGTATCAGAATATTATTATTATAACTATTGTATCAGAATACTATAGCAGATGCATTATAACTATTGTATCAGAATATTATTATTATAACTATTGTATCAGAATACTATAGCAGAGTCTTTATAACTATTGTATCAGAATACTATTATTATAACTATTGTATCAGAATACTATAGCAGAGTTATTATAACTATTGTATCAGAATACTTTAGCAGAGTCATTATAACTATTGTATCAGAATACTATAGCAGAGTTATCATAACTATTGTATCAGAATACTATTATTATAACTATTTTATCAAAATACTATAGCAGAGTCATTATAACTATTGTATCAGAATACTATAGCAGAGTTATTATAACTATTGTATCAGAATACTATAGCAGAGTCATTATAACTATTGTATCAGAATACTATAGCAGAGTCATTATAACTATTGTATCAGAATACTATAGCAGAGTCATTATAACTATTGTATCAGAATACTTTAGCAGAGTCATTATAACTATTGTATCAAAATACTATAGCAGAGTTATTATAACTATTGTATCAGAATACTATAGCAGAGTTATTATAACTATTGTATCAGAATACTATAGCAGAGTCATTATAACTATTGTATCAGAATACTATTATTATAACTATTGTATCAAAATACTATAGCAGAGTTATTATAACTATTGTATCAGAATATTATAGCAGAGTTATTATAACTATTGTATCAGAATACTATAGCAGAGTCATTATAACTATTGTATCAGAATATTATTATTATAACTATTGTATCAGAATACTATAGCAGAGTCATTATAACTATTGTATCAGAATACTATAGCAGAGTTATTATAACTATTGTATCAGAATACTATAGCAGAGTCATTATAACTATTGTATCAGAATACTATAGCAGAGTTATTATAACTATTGTATCAGAATACTATAGCAGAGTCATTATAACTATTGTATCAAAATACTATAGCAGAGTTATTATAACTATTGTATCAGAATACTATAGCAGAGTTATTATAACTATTGTATCAGAATACTATAGCAGAGTTATTATAACTATTGTATCAGAATACTATAGCAGAGTTATTATAACTATTGTATCAGAATAGTATAGCAGAGTTATTATAACTATTGTATCAGAATACTATAGCAGAGTCATTATAACTATTGTATCAGAATACTATTATTATAACTATTGTATCAGAATACTATAGCAGAGTTATTATAACTATTGTATCAGAATACTATTATTATAACTATTTTATCAAAATACTATAGCAGAGTTATTATACCTATTGTATCAGAATACTATAGCAGAGTTATTATAACTATTGTATCAGAATACTATAGCAGAGTCATTATAACTATTGTATCAGAATACTATAGCAGAGTCATTATAACTATTGTATCAGAATACTATAGCAGAGTCATTATAACTATTGTATCAGAATACTATAGCAGAGTTATTATAACTATTGTATCAGAATACTATAGCAGAGTCATTATAACTATTGTATCAGAATACTATAGCAGAGTCATTATAACTATTGTATCAGAATACTATAGCAGAGTTATTATAACTATTGTATCAAAATACTATAGCAGAGTTATTATAACTATTGTATCAGAATACTATTATTATAGCTATTGTATCAGAATACTATAGCAGAGATATTATAACTATTGTATCAGAATACTATTATTATAACTATTGTATCAGAATACTATAGCAGATGCATTATAACTATTGTATCAGAATACTATTATTATAACTATTGTATCAGAATACTATAGCAGATGCATTATAACTATTGTATCAGAATATTATTATTATAACTATTGTATCAGAATACTATAGCAGATGCATTATAACTATTGTATCAGAATATTATTATTATAACTATTGTATCAGAATACTATAGCAGAGTCATTATAACTATTGTATCAGAATACTATTATTATAACTATTGTATCAGAATACTATAGCAGAGTTATTATAACTATTGTATCAGAATACTTTAGCAGAGTCATTATAACTATTGTATCAGAATACTATTATTATAACTATTGTATCAGAATACTATAGCAGAGTTATTATAACTATTGTATCAGAATACTATAGCAGAGTTATTATAACTATTGTATCAGAATACTATAGCAGAGTTATTATAACTATTGTATCAGAATACTATAGCAGAGTTATTATAACTATTGTATCAGAATATTATTATTATAACTATTGTATCAGAATACTATAGCAGAGTTATTATAACTATTGTATCAGAATACTATAGCAGAGTCATTATAACTATTGTATCAGAATACTATCATTATAACTATTGTATCAGAATACTATAGCAGAGTCATTATAACTATTGTATCAGAATACTATTATTATAACTATTGTATCAGAATACTATAGCAGAGTTATTATAACTATTGTATCAGAATACTATTATTATAACAATTGTATCAGGATACTATAGCAGAGTTATTATAACTATTGTATCAGAATACTATAGCAGAGTTATTATAACTATTGTATCAGAATACTATAGCAGGGTTATTATAACTATTGTATCAGAATACTATTATTATAACTATTGTATCAAAATACTATAGCAGAGTTATTATAACTATTGTATCAGAATACTATAGCAGAGTCATTATAACTATTGTATCAGAATATTATTATTATAACTATTGTATCAGAATACTATAGCAGAGTTATTATAACTATTGTATCAGAATACTATAGCAGAGTCATTATAACTATTGTATCAGAATATTATTATTATAACTATTGTATCAGAATACTATAGCAGAGTTATTATAACTATTGTATCAGAATACTATAGCAGTCATTATAACTATTGTATCAGAATACTATTATTATAACTATTGTATCAGAATACTATAGCAGAGTTATTATAACTATTGTATCAGAATACTATAGCAGAGTTATTATAACTATTGTATCAGAATACTATAGCAGAGTTATTATAACTATTGTATCAGAATACTATAGCAGAGTTATTATAACTATTGTATCAGAATACTATAGCAGAGTTATTATAACTATTGTATCAGAATACTATTATTATAACTATTGTATCAGAATACTATTATTATAACTATTTTATCAAAATACTATAGCATAGTTATTATACCTATTGTATCAGAATACTATAGCAGAGTTATTATAACTATTGTATCAGAATACTATAGCAGAGTCATTATAACTATTGTATCAGAATATTATTATTATAACTATTGTATCAGAATACTATAGCAGAGTCATTATAACTATTGTATCAGAATACTATAGCAGAGTTATTATAACTATTGTATCAGAATACTATAGCAGAGTCATTATAACTATTGTATCAGAATACTATAGCAGAGTTATTATAACTATTGTATCAGAATACTATAGCAGAGTCATTATAACTATTGTATCAAAATACTATAGCAGAGTTATTATAACTATTGTATCAGAATACTATAGCAGAGTTATTATAACTATTGTATCAGAATACTATAGCAGAGTTATTATAACTATTGTATCAGAATACTATAGCAGAGTTATTATAACTATTGTATCAGAATAGTATAGCAGAGTTATTATAACTATTGTATCAGAATACTATAGCAGAGTCATTATAACTATTGTATCAGAATACTATTATTATAACTATTGTATCAGAATACTATAGCAGAGTTATCATAACTATTGTATCAGAATACTATTATTATAACTATTTTATCAAAATACTATAGCAGAGTCATTATAACTATTGTATCAGAATACTATAGCAGAGTTATTATAACTATTGTATCAGAATACTATAGCAGAGTCATTATAACTATTGTATCAGAATACTATAGCAGAGTCATTATAACTATTGTATCAGAATACTATAGCAGAGTCATTATAACTATTGTATCAGAATACTTTAGCAGAGTCATTATAACTATTGTATCAAAATACTATAGCAGAGTTATTATAACTATTGTATCAGAATACTATAGCAGAGTTATTATAACTATTGTATCAGAATACTATAGCAGAGTCATTATAACTATTGTATCAGAATACTATTATTATAACTATTGTATCAGAATACTATAGCAGAGTTATTATAACTATTGTATCAGAATATTATAGCAGAGTTATTATAACTATTGTATCAGAATACTATAGCAGAGTCATTATAACTATTGTATCAGCATACTATTATTATAACTATTGTATCAGAATACTATAGCAGAGTTATTATAACTATTGTATCAGAATACTATAGCAGAGTTATTATAACTATTGTATCAGAATACTATTATTATAACTATTGTATCAGAATACTATTATTATAACTATTTTATCAAAATACTATAGCATAGTTATTATACCTATTGTATCAGAATACTATAGCAGAGTTATTATAACTATTGTATCAGAATACTATAGCAGAGTCATTATAACTATTGTATCAGAATATTATTATTATAACTATTGTATCAGAATACTATAGCAGAGTCATTATAACTATTGTATCAGAATACTATAGCAGAGTTATTATAACTATTGTATCAGAATACTATAGCAGAGTCATTATAACTATTGTATCAGAATACTATAGCAGAGTTATTATAACTATTGTATCAGAATACTATAGCAGAGTCATTATAACTATTGTATCAAAATACTATAGCAGAGTTATTATAACTATTGTATCAGAATACTATAGCAGAGTTATTATAACTATTGTATCAGAATACTATAGCAGAGTTATTATAACTATTGTATCAGAATACTATAGCAGAGTTATTATAACTATTGTATCAGAATAGTATAGCAGAGTTATTATAACTATTGTATCAGAATACTATAGCAGAGTCATTATAACTATTGTATCAGAATACTATTATTATAACTATTGTATCAGAATACTATAGCAGAGTTATCATAACTATTGTATCAGAATACTATTATTATAACTATTTTATCAAAATACTATAGCAGAGTCATTATAACTATTGTATCAGAATACTATAGCAGAGTTATTATAACTATTGTATCAGAATACTATAGCAGAGTCATTATAACTATTGTATCAGAATACTATAGCAGAGTCATTATAACTATTGTATCAGAATACTATAGCAGAGTCATTATAACTATTGTATCAGAATACTTTAGCAGAGTCATTATAACTATTGTATCAAAATACTATAGCAGAGTTATTATAACTATTGTATCAGAATACTATAGCAGAGTTATTATAACTATTGTATCAGAATACTATAGCAGAGTCATTATAACTATTGTATCAGAATACTATTATTATAACTATTGTATCAGAATACTATAGCAGAGTTATTATAACTATTGTATCAGAATATTATAGCAGAGTTATTATAACTATTGTATCAGAATACTATAGCAGAGTCATTATAACTATTGTATCAGCATACTATTATTATAACTATTGTATCAGAATACTATAGCAGAGTTATTATAACTATTGTATCAGAATACTATAGCAGAGTCATTATAACTATTGTATCAGAATACTATCATTATAACTATTGTATCAGAATACTATAGCAGAGTCATTATAACTATTGTATCAGAATACTATTATTATAACTATTGTATCAGAATACTATAGCAGAGTTATTATAACTATTGTATCAGAATACTATTATTATAACAATTGTATCAGGATACTATAGCAGAGTTATTATAACTATTGTATCAGAATACTATAGCAGAGTTATTATAACTATTGTATCAGAATACTATAGCAGGGTTATTATAACTATTGTATCAGAATACTATTATTATAACTATTGTATCAAAATACTATAGCAGAGTTATTATAACTATTGTATCAGAATACTATAGCAGAGTCATTATAACTATTGTATCAGAATATTATTATTATAACTATTGTATCAGAATACTATAGCAGAGTTATTATAACTATTGTATCAGAATACTATAGCAGAGTTATTATAACTATTGTATCAGAATACTATTATTATAACAATTGTATCAGGATACTATAGCAGAGTTATGATAACTGTTGTATCAGAATACTATAGCAGAGTTATGATAACTATTGTATCAGAATACTATAGCAGATGCATTATAACTATTGTATCAGAATACTATTATTATAACTATTGTATCAGAATACTATAGCAGAGTTATTATAACTATTGTATCAGAATACTATTATTATAACAATTGTATCAGGATACTATAGCAGAGTTATTATAACTATTGTATCAGAATACTATAGCAGAGTTATTATAACTATTGTATCAGAATACTATAGCAGGGTTATTATAACTATTGTATCAGAATACTATTATTATAACTATTGTATCAAAATACTATAGCAGAGTTATTATAACTATTGTATCAGAATACTATAGCAGAGTCATTATAACTATTGTATCAGAATATTATTATTATAACTATTGTATCAGAATACTATAGCAGAGTTATTATAACTATTGTATCAGAATACTATAGCAGAGTTATTATAACTATTGTATCAGAATACTATTATTATAACAATTGTATCAGGATACTATAGCAGAGTTATGATAACTGTTGTATCAGAATACTATAGCAGAGTTATGATAACTATTGTATCAGAATACTATAGCAGATGCATTATAACTACTGTATCAGAATACTATAGCAGAGTTATTATAACTATTGTATCAGAATACTATAGCAGAGTTATTATAACTATTGTATCAGAATACTATAGCAGAGTTATTATAACTATTGTATCAGAATACTATAGCAGAGTCATTATAACTATTGTATCAGAATACTATTATTATAACTATTGTATCAGAATACTATTATTATAACTATTTTATCAAAATACTATAGCAGAGTCATTATAACTATTGTATCAGAATACTATAGCAGAGTTATTATAACTATTGTATCAGAATACTATAGCAGAGTCATTATAACTATTGTATCAGAATACTATAGCAGAGTCATTATAACTATTGTATCAGAATACTATAGCAGAGTCATTATAACTATTGTATCAGAATACTTTAGCAGAGTCATTATAACTATTGTATCAAAATACTATAGCAGAGTTATTATAACTATTGTATCAGAATACTATAGCAGAGTTATTATAACTATTGTATCAGAATACTATAGCAGAGTCATTATAACTATTGTATCAGAATACTATTATTATAACTATTGTATCAGAATACTATAGCAGAGTTATTATAACTATTGTATCAGAATATTATAGCAGAGTTATTATAACTATTGTATCAGAATACTATAGCAGAGTCATTATAACTATTGTATCAGCATACTATTATTATAACTATTGTATCAGAATACTATAGCAGAGTTATTATAACTATTGTATCAGAATACTATAGCAGAGTCATTATAACTATTGTATCAGAATACTATCATTATAACTATTGTATCAGAATACTATAGCAGAGTCATTATAACTATTGTATCAGAATACTATTATTATAACTATTGTATCAGAATACTATAGCAGAGTTATTATAACTATTGTATCAGAATACTATTATTATAACAATTGTATCAGGATACTATAGCAGAGTTATTATAACTATTGTATCAGAATACTATAGCAGAGTTATTATAACTATTGTATCAGAATACTATAGCAGGGTTATTATAACTATTGTATCAGAATACTATTATTATAACTATTGTATCAAAATACTATAGCAGAGTTATTATAACTATTGTATCAGAATACTATAGCAGAGTCATTATAACTATTGTATCAGAATATTATTATTATAACTATTGTATCAGAATACTATAGCAGAGTTATTATAACTATTGTATCAGAATACTATAGCAGAGTTATTATAACTATTGTATCAGAATACTATTATTATAACAATTGTATCAGGATACTATAGCAGAGTTATGATAACTGTTGTATCAGAATACTATAGCAGAGTTATGATAACTATTGTATCAGAATACTATAGCAGATGCATTATAACTATTGTATCAGAATACTATTATTATAACTATTGTATCAGAATACTATAGCAGAGTTATTATAACTATTGTATCAGAATACTATTATTATAACAATTGTATCAGGATACTATAGCAGAGTTATTATAACTATTGTATCAGAATACTATAGCAGAGTTATTATAACTATTGTATCAGAATACTATAGCAGGGTTATTATAACTATTGTATCAGAATACTATTATTATAACTATTGTATCAAAATACTATAGCAGAGTTATTATAACTATTGTATCAGAATACTATAGCAGAGTCATTATAACTATTGTATCAGAATATTATTATTATAACTATTGTATCAGAATACTATAGCAGAGTTATTATAACTATTGTATCAGAATACTATAGCAGAGTTATTATAACTATTGTATCAGAATACTATTATTATAACAATTGTATCAGGATACTATAGCAGAGTTATGATAACTGTTGTATCAGAATACTATAGCAGAGTTATGATAACTATTGTATCAGAATACTATAGCAGATGCATTATAACTATTGTATCAGAATACTATAGCAGAGTTATTATAACTATTGTATCAGAATACTATAGCAGAGTTATTATAACTATTGTATCAGAATACTATAGCAGAGTTATTATAACTATTGTATCAGAATACTATAGCAGAGTCATTATAACTATTGTATCAGAATACTATTATTATAACTATTGTATCAGAATACTATTATTATAACTATTTTATCAAAATACTATAGCAGAGTTATTATACCTATTGTATCAGAATACTATAGCAGAGTTATTATAACTATTGTATCAGAATACTATAGCAGAGTCATTATAACTATTGTATCAGAATACTATTATTATAACTATTGTATCAGAATACTATAGCAGAGTTATTATAACTATTGTATCAGAATACTATAGCAGAGTTATTATAACTATTGTATCAGAATACTATAGCAGAGTTATTATAACTATTGTATCAGAATACTATAGCAGAGTCATTATAACTATTGTATCAGAATACTATTATTATAACTATTGTATCAGGATACTATAGCAGAGTTATTATAACTATTGTATCAGAATACTATAGCAGAGTTATTATAACTATTGTATCAGAATACTATAGCAGGGTTATTATAACTATTGTATCAGAATACTATTATTATAACTATTGTATCAAAATACTATAGCAGAGTTATTATAACTATTGTATCAGAATACTATAGCAGAGTCATTATAACTATTGTATCAGAATATTATTATTATAACTATTGTATCAGAATACTATAGCAGAGTTATTATAACTATTGTATCAGAATACTATAGCAGAGTTATTATAACTATTGTATCAGAATACTATTATTATAACAATTGTATCAGGATACTATAGCAGAGTTATGATAACTGTTGTATCAGAATACTATAGCAGAGTTATGATAACTATTGTATCAGAATACTATAGCAGATGCATTATAACTATTGTATCAGAATACTATAGCAGAGTTATTATAACTATTGTATCAGAATACTATAGCAGAGTTATTATAACTATTGTATCAGAATACTATTATTATAACTATTGTATCAGAATACTATTATTATAACTATTTTATCAAAATACTATAGCATAGTTATTATACCTATTGTATCAGAATACTATAGCAGAGTTATTATAACTATTGTATCAGAATACTATAGCAGTCATTATAACTATTGTATCAGAATACTATTATTATAACTATTGTATCAGAATACTATAGCAGAGTTATTATAACTATTGTATCAGAATACTATAGCAGAGTTATTATAACTATTGTATCAGAATACTATAGCAGAGTTATTATAACTATTGTATCAGAATACTATAGCAGAGTTATTATAACTATTGTATCAGAATACTATAGCAGAGTTATTATAACTATTGTATCAGAATACTATTATTATAACTATTGTATCAGAATACTATTATTATAACTATTTTATCAAAATACTATAGCATAGTTATTATACCTATTGTATCAGAATACTATAGCAGAGTTATTATAACTATTGTATCAGAATACTATAGCAGAGTCATTATAACTATTGTATCAGAATATTATTATTATAACTATTGTATCAGAATACTATAGCAGAGTCATTATAACTATTGTATCAGAATACTATAGCAGAGTTATTATAACTATTGTATCAGAATACTATAGCAGAGTCATTATAACTATTGTATCAGAATACTATAGCAGAGTTATTATAACTATTGTATCAGAATACTATAGCAGAGTCATTATAACTATTGTATCAAAATACTATAGCAGAGTTATTATAACTATTGTATCAGAATACTATAGCAGAGTTATTATAACTATTGTATCAGAATACTATAGCAGAGTTATTATAACTATTGTATCAGAATACTATAGCAGAGTTATTATAACTATTGTATCAGAATAGTATAGCAGAGTTATTATAACTATTGTATCAGAATACTATTATTATAACTATTGTATCAGAATACTATAGCAGAGTTATTATAACTATTGTATCAGAATACTATTATTATAACAATTGTATCAGGATACTATAGCAGAGTTATTATAACTATTGTATCAGAATACTATAGCAGAGTTATTATAACTATTGTATCAGAATACTATACCAGGGTTATTATAACTATTGTATCAGAATACTATTATTATAACTATTGTATCAAAATACTATAGCAGAGTTATTATAACTATTGTATCAGAATACTATAGCAGAGTCATTATAACTATTGTATCAGAATATTATTATTATAACTATTGTATCAGAATACTATAGCAGAGTTATTATAACTATTGTATCAGAATACTATAGCAGAGTTATTATAACTATTGTATCAGAATACTATTATTATAACAATTGTATCAGGATACTATAGCAGAGTTATGATAACTGTTGTATCAGAATACTATAGCAGAGTTATGATAACTATTGTATCAGAATACTATAGCAGATGCATTATAACTATTGTATCAGAATACTATAGCAGAGTTATTATAACTATTGTATCAGAATACTATAGCAGAGTTATTATAACTATTGTATCAGAATACTATAGCAGAGTTATTATAACTATTGTATCAGAATACTATAGCAGAGTCATTATAACTATTGTATCAGAATACTATTATTATAACTATTGTATCAGAATACTATTATTATAACTATTTTATCAAAATACTATAGCAGAGTTATTATACCTATTGTATCAGAATACTATAGCAGAGTTATTATAACTATTGTATCAGAATACTATAGCAGAGTCATTATAACTATTGTATCAGAATACTATTATTATAACTATTGTATCAGAATACTATAGCAGAGTTATTATAACTATTGTATCAGAATACTATAGCAGAGTTATTATAACTATTGTATCAGAATACTATAGCAGAGTTATTATAACTATTGTATCAGAATACTATAGCAGAGTCATTATAACTATTGTATCAGAATACTATTATTATAACTATTGTATCAGAATACTATAGCAGAGTTATTATAACTATTGTATCAGAATACTATTATTATAACAATTGTATCAGGATACTATAGCAGAGTTATTATAACTATTGTATCAGAATACTATAGCAGAGTTATTATAACTATTGTATCAGAATACTATAGCAGGGTTATTATAACTATTGTATCAGAATATTATTATTATAACTATTGTATCAGAATACTATAGCAGAGTTATTATAACTATTGTATCAGAATACTATAGCAGAGTCATTATAACTATTGTATCAGAATATTATTATTATAACTATTGTATCAGAATACTATAGCAGAGTTATTATAACTATTGTATCAGAATACTATTATTATAACAATTGTATCAGGATACTATAGCAGAGTTATGATAACTGTTGTATCAGAATACTATAGCAGAGTTATGATAACTATTGTATCAGAATACTATAGCAGATGCATTATAACTATTGTATCAGAATACTATAGCAGAGTTATTATAACTATTGTATCAGAATACTATAGCAGAGTTATTATAACTATTGTATCAGAATACTATAGCAGAGTTATTATAACTATTGTATCAGAATACTATTATTATAACTATTGTATCAGAATACTATTATTATAACTATTTTATCAAAATACTATAGCAGAGTTATTATACCTATTGTATCAGAATACTATAGCAGAGTTATTATAACTATTGTATCAGAATACTATAGCAGTCATTATAACTATTGTATCAGAATACTATTATTATAACTATTGTATCAGAATACTATAGCAGAGTTATTATAACTATTGTATCAGAATACTATAGCAGAGTTATTATAACTATTGTATCAGAATACTATAGCAGAGTTATTATAACTATTGTATCAGAATACCATAGCAGAGTTATTATAACTATTGTATCAGAATACTATAGCAGAGTTATTATAACTATTGTATCAGAATACTATTATTATAACTATTGTATCAGAATACTATTATTATAACTATTTTATCAAAATACTATAGCATAGTTATTATACCTATTGTATCAGAATACTATAGCAGAGTTATTATAACTATTGTATCAGAATACTATAGCAGAGTCATTATAACTATTGTATCAGAATATTATTATTATAACTATTGTATCAGAATACTATAGCAGAGTCATTATAACTATTGTATCAGAATACTATAGCAGAGTTATTATAACTATTGTATCAGAATACTATAGCAGAGTCATTATAACTATTGTATCAGAATACTATAGCAGAGTTATTATAACTATTGTATCAGAATACTATAGCAGAGTCATTATAACTATTGTATCAAAATACTATAGCAGAGTTATTATAACTATTGTATCAGAATACTATAGCAGAGTTATTATAACTATTGTATCAGAATACTATAGCAGAGTTATTATAACTATTGTATCAGAATACTATAGCAGAGTTATTATAACTATTGTATCAGAATAGTATAGCAGAGTTATTATAACTATTGTATCAGAATACTATAGCAGAGTCATTATAACTATTGTATCAGAATACTATAGCAGAGTTATTATAACTATTGTATCAGAATACTATAGCAGAGTCATTATAACTATTGTATCAGAATACTATTATTATAACTATTGTATCAGAATACTATAGCAGAGTTATTATAACTATTGTATCAGAATATTATAGCAGAGTTATTATAACTATTGTATCAGAATACTATAGCAGAGTCATTATAACTATTGTATCAGCATACTATTATTATAACTATTGTATCAGAATACTATAGCAGAGTCATTATAACTATTGTATCAGAATACTATCATTATAACTATTGTATCAGAATACTATAGCAGAGTCATTATAACTATTGTATCAGAATACTATTATTATAACTATTGTATCAAAATACTATAGCAGAGTTATTATAACTATTGTATCAGAATACTATAGCAGAGTCATTATAACTATTGTATCAGAATATTATTATTATAACTATTGTATCAGAATACTATAGCAGAGTTATTATAACTATTGTATCAGAATATTATAGCAGAGTTATTATAACTATTGTATCAGAATACTATTATTATAACAATTGTATCAGGATACTATAGCAGAGTTATGATAACTGTTGTATCAGAATACTATAGCAGAGTTATGATAACTATTGTATCAGAATACTATAGCAGATGCATTATAACTATTGTATCAGAATACTATTATTATAACTATTGTATCAGAATACTATAGCAGAGTTATTATAACTATTGTATCAGAATACTATTATTATAACAATTGTATCAGGATACTATAGCAGAGTTATTATAACTATTGTATCAGAATACTATAGCAGAGTTATTATAACTATTGTATCAGAATACTATAGAAGGGTTATTATAACTATTGTATCAGAATACTATTATTATAACTATTGTATCAAAATACTATAGCAGAGTTATTATAACTATTGTATCAGAATACTATAGCAGAGTCATTATAACTATTGTATCAGAATATTATTATTATAACTATTGTATCAGAATACTATAGCAGAGTTATTATAACTATTGTATCAGAATACTATAGCAGAGTTATTATAACTATTGTATCAGAATACTATTATTATAACAATTGTATCAGGATACTATAGCAGAGTTATGATAACTGTTGTATCAGAATACTATAGCAGAGTTATGATAACTATTGTATCAGAATACTATAGCAGATGCATTATAACTATTGTATCAGAATACTATAGCAGAGTTATTATAACTATTGTATCAGAATACTATAGCAGAGTTATTATAACTATTGTATCAGAATACTATTATTATAACAATTGTATCAGGATACTATAGCAGAGTTATGATAACTGTTGTATCAGAATACTATAGCAGAGTTATGATAACTATTGTATCAGAATACTATAGCAGATGCATTATAACTATTGTATCAGAATACTATTATTATAACTATTGTATCAGAATACTATAGCAGAGTTATTATAACTATTGTATCAGAATACTATTATTATAACAATTGTATCAGGATACTATAGCAGAGTTTTTATAACTATTGTATCAGAATACTATAGCAGATGCATTATAACTATTGTATCAGAATACTATAGCAGAGTTATTATAACTATTGTATCAGAATACTATAGCAGAGTTATTATAACTATTGTATCAGAATACTATAGCAGAGTTATTATAACTATTGTATCAGAATACTATAGCAGAGTCATTATAACTATTGTATCAGAATACTATTATTATAACTATTGTATCAGAATACTATAGCAGAGTTATTATAACTATTGTATCAGAATACTATAGCAGAGTTATTATAACTATTGTATCAGAATACTATAGCAGAGTTATTATAACTATTGTATCAGAATACTATAGCAGAGTTATTATAACTATTGTATCAGAATACTATAGCAGAGTCATTATAACTATTGTATCAGAATACTATTATTATAACTATTGTATCAGAATACTATTATTATAACTATTTTATCAAAATACTATAGCATAGTTATTATACCTATTGTATCAGAATACTATAGCAGAGTTATTATAACTATTGTATCAGAATACTATAGCAGAGTCATTATAACTATTGTATCAGAATACTATTATTATAACTATTGTATCAGAATACTATAGCAGAGTTATTATAACTATTGTATCAGAATACTATTATTATAACAATTGTATCAGGATACTATAGCAGAGTTATTATAACTATTGTATCAGAATACTATAGCAGAGTTATTATAACTATTGTATCAGAATACTATAGCAGGGTTATTATAACTATTGTATCAGAATACTCTAGCAGAGTCATTATAACTATTGTATCAGAATACTATCATTATAACTATTGTATCAGAATACTATAGCAGAGTCATTATAACTATTGTATCAGAATACTATTATTATAACTATTGTATCAGAATACTATAGCAGAGTTATTATAACTATTGTATCAGAATACTATTATTATAACAATTGTATCAGGATACTATAGCAGAGTTATTATAACTATTGTATCAGAATACTATAGCAGAGTTATTATAACTATTGTATCAGAATACTATTATTATAACTATTGTATCAAAATACTATAGCAGAGTTATTATAACTATTGTATCAGAATACTATAGCAGAGTCATTATAACTATTGTATCAGAATATTATTATTATAACTATTGTATCAGAATACTATAGCAGAGTTATTATAACTATTGTATCAGAATACTATAGCAGAGTTATTATAACTATTGTATCAGAATACTATTATTATAACAATTGTATCAGGATACTATAGCAGAGTTATGATAACTGTTGTATCAGAATACTATAGCAGAGTTATGATAACTATTGTATCAGAATACTATAGCAGATGCATTATAACTATTGTATCAGAATACTATTATTATAACTATTGTATCAGAATACTATAGCAGAGTTATTATAACTATTGTATCAGAATACTATTATTATAACAATTGTATCAGGATACTATAGCAGAGTTATTATAACTATTGTATCAGAATACTATAGCAGAGTTATTATAACTATTGTATCAGAATACTATAGCAGGGTTATTATAACTATTGTATCAGAATACTATTATTATAACTATTGTATCAAAATACTATAGCAGAGTTATTATAACTATTGTATCAGAATACTATAGCAGAGTCATTATAACTATTGTATCAGAATATTATTATTATAACTATTGTATCAGAATACTATAGCAGAGTTATTATAACTATTGTATCAGAATACTATTATTATAACAATTGTATCAGGATACTATAGCAGAGTTATGATAACTGTTGTATCAGAATACTATAGCAGAGTTATGATAACTATTGTATCAGAAGACTATAGCAGATGCATTATAACTATTGTATCAGAATACTATAGCAGAGTTATTATAACTATTGTATCAGAATACTATAGCAGAGTTATTATAACTATTGTATCAGAATACTATAGCAGAGTTATTATAACTATTGTATCAGAATACTATAGCAGAGTCATTATAACTATTGTATCAGAATACTATTATTATAACTATTGTATCAGAATACTATTATTATAACTATTTTATCAAAATACTATAGCAGAGTTATTATACCTATTGTATCAGAATACTATAGCAGAGTTATTATAACTATTGTATCAGAATACTATAGCAGAGTCATTATAACTATTGTATCAGAATACTATTATTATAACTATTGTATCAGAATACTATAGCAGAGTTATTATAACTATTGTATCAGAATACTATAGCAGAGTTATTATAACTATTGTATCAGAATACTATAGCAGAGTTATTATAACTATTGTATCAGAATACTATAGCAGAGTTATTATAACTATTGTATCAGAATACTATAGCAGAGTCATTATAACTATTGTATCAGAATACTATTATTATAACTATTGTATCAGAATACTATTATTATAACTATTTTATCAAAATACTATAGCAGAGTTATTATACCTATTGTATCAGAATACTATAGCAGAGTTATTATAACTATTGTATCAGAATACTATAGCAGAGTCATTATAACTATTGTATCAGAATACTATTATTATAACTATTGTATCAGAATACTATAGCAGAGTTATTATAACTATTGTATCAGAATACTATAGCAGAGTTATTATAACTATTGTATCAGAATACTATAGCAGAGTTATTATAACTATTGTATCAGAATACTATAGCAGAGTTATTATAACTATTGTATCAGAATACTATAGCAGAGTCATTATAACTATTGTATCAGAATACTATTATTATAACTATTGTATCAGAATACTATTATTATAACTATTTTATCAAAATACTATAGCATAGTTATTATACCTATTGTATCAGAATACTATAGCAGAGTTATTATAACTATTGTATCAGAATACTATAGCAGAGTCATTATAACTATTGTATCAGAATACTATCATTATAACTATTGTATCAGAATACTATAGCAGAGTCATTATAACTATTGTATCAGAATACTATTATTATAACTATTGTATCAGAATACTATAGCAGAGTTATTATAACTATTGTATCAGAATACTATTATTATAACAATTGTATCAGGATACTATAGCAGAGTTATTATAACTATTGTATCAGAATACTATAGCAGAGTTATTATAACTATTGTATCAGAATACTATAGCAGGGTTATTATAACTATTGTATCAGAATACTCTAGCAGAGTCATTATAACTATTGTATCAGAATACTATCATTATAACTATTGTATCAGAATACTATAGCAGAGTCATTATAACTATTGTATCAGAATACTATTATTATAACTATTGTATCAGAATACTATAGCAGAGTTATTATAACTATTGTATCAGAATACTATTATTATAACAATTGTATCAGGATACTATAGCAGAGTTATTATAACTATTGTATCAGAATACTATAGCAGAGTTATTATAACTATTGTATCAGAATACTATTATTATAACTATTGTATCAAAATACTATAGCAGAGTTATTATAACTATTGTATCAGAATACTATAGCAGAGTCATTATAACTATTGTATCAGAATATTATTATTATAACTATTGTATCAGAATACTATAGCAGAGTTATTATAACTATTGTATCAGAATACTATAGCAGAGTTATTATAACTATTGTATCAGAATACTATTATTATAACAATTGTATCAGGATACTATAGCAGAGTTATGATAACTGTTGTATCAGAATACTATAGCAGAGTTATGATAACTATTGTATCAGAATACTATAGCAGATGCATTATAACTATTGTATCAGAATACTATTATTATAACTATTGTATCAGAATACTATAGCAGAGTTATTATAACTATTGTATCAGAATACTATTATTATAACAATTGTATCAGGATACTATAGCAGAGTTATTATAACTATTGTATCAGAATACTATAGCAGAGTTATTATAACTATTGTATCAGAATACTATAGCAGGGTTATTATAACTATTGTATCAGAATACTATTATTATAACTATTGTATCAAAATACTATAGCAGAGTTATTATAACTATTGTATCAGAATACTATAGCAGAGTCATTATAACTATTGTATCAGAATATTATTATTATAACTATTGTATCAGAATACTATAGCAGAGTTATTATAACTATTGTATCAGAATACTATAGCAGAGTTATTATAACTATTGTATCAGAATACTATTATTATAACAATTGTATCAGGATACTATAGCAGAGTTATGATAACTGTTGTATCAGAATACTATAGCAGAGTTATGATAACTATTGTATCAGAACACTATAGCAGATGCATTATAACTATTGTATCAGAATACTATAGCAGAGTTATTATAACTATTGTATCAGAATACTATAGCAGAGTTATTATAACTATTGTATCAGAATACTATAGCAGAGTTATTATAACTATTGTATCAGAATACTATAGCAGAGTCATTATAACTATTGTATCAGAATACTATTATTATAACTATTGTATCAGAATACTATTATTATAACTATTTTATCAAAATACTATAGCAGAGTTATTATACCTATTGTATCAGAATACTATAGCAGAGTTATTATAACTATTGTATCAGAATACTATAGCAGAGTCATTATAACTATTGTATCAGAATACTATTATTATAACTATTGTATCAGAATACTATAGCAGAGTTATTATAACTATTGTATCAGAATACTATAGCAGAGTTATTATAACTATTGTATCAGAATACTATAGCAGAGTCATTATAACTATTGTATCAGAATACTATTATTATAACTATTGTATCAGAATACTATTATTATAACTATTTTATCAAAATACTATAGCATAGTTATTATACCTATTGTATCAGAATACTATAGCAGAGTTATTATAACTATTGTATCAGAATACTATAGCAGAGTCATTATAACTATTGTATCAGAATACTATCATTATAACTATTGTATCAGAATACTATAGCAGAGTCATTATAACTATTGTATCAGAATACTATTATTATAACTATTGTATCAGAATACTATAGCAGAGTTATTATAACTATTGTATCAGAATACTATTATTATAACAATTGTATCAGGATACTATAGCAGAGTTATTATAACTATTGTATCAGAATACTATAGCAGAGTTATTATAACTATTGTATCAGAATACTATAGCAGGGTTATTATAACTATTGTATCAGAATACTCTAGCAGAGTCATTATAACTATTGTATCAGAATACTATCATTATAACTATTGTATCAGAATACTATAGCAGAGTCATTATAACTATTGTATCAGAATACTATTATTATAACTATTGTATCAGAATACTATAGCAGAGTTATTATAACTATTGTATCAGAATACTATTATTATAACAATTGTATCAGGATACTATAGCAGAGTTATTATAACTATTGTATCAGAATACTATAGCAGAGTTATTATAACTATTGTATCAGAATACTATTATTATAACTATTGTATCAAAATACTATAGCAGAGTTATTATAACTATTGTATCAGAATACTATAGCAGAGTCATTATAACTATTGTATCAGAATATTATTATTATAACTATTGTATCAGAATACTATAGCAGAGTTATTATAACTATTGTATCAGAATACTATAGCAGAGTTATTATAACTATTGTATCAGAATACTATTATTATAACAATTGTATCAGGATACTATAGCAGAGTTATGATAACTGTTGTATCAGAATACTATAGCAGAGTTATGATAACTATTGTATCAGAATACTATAGCAGATGCATTATAACTATTGTATCAGAATACTATAGCAGAGTTATTATAACTATTGTATCAGAATACTATAGCAGAGTTATTATAACTATTGTATCAGAATACTATAGCAGAGTTATTATAACTATTGTATCAGAATACTATAGCAGAGTTATTATAACTATTGTATCAGAATACTATAGCAGAGTTATTATAACTATTGTATCAGAATACTATTATTATAACTATTGTATCAGAATACTATTATTATAACTATTTTATCAAAATACTATAGCATAGTTATTATACCTATTGTATCAGAATACTATAGCAGAGTTATTATAACTATTGTATCAGAATACTATAGCAGAGTCATTATAACTATTGTATCAGAATATTATTATTATAACTATTGTATCAGAATACTATAGCAGAGTCATTATAACTATTGTATCAGAATACTATAGCAGAGTTATTATAACTATTGTATCAGAATACTATAGCAGAGTCATTATAACTATTGTATCAGAATACTATAGCAGAGTTATTATAACTATTGTATCAGAATACTATAGCAGAGTCATTATAACTATTGTATCAAAATACTATAGCAGAGTTATTATAACTATTGTATCAGAATACTATAGCAGAGTTATTATAACTATTGTATCAGAATACTATAGCAGAGTTATTATAACTATTGTATCAGAATACTATAGCAGAGTTATTATAACTATTGTATCAGAATAGTATAGCAGAGTTATTATAACTATTGTATCAGAAACTATAGCAGAGTCATTATAACTATTGTATCAGAATACTATTATTATAACTATTGTATCAGAATACTATAGCAGAGTTATCATAACTATTGTATCAGAATACTATTATTATAACTATTTTATCAAAATACTATAGCAGAGTCATTATAACTATTGTATCAGAATACTATAGCAGAGTTATTATAACTATTGTATCAGAATACTATAGCAGAGTCATTATAACTATTGTATCAGAATACTATAGCAGAGTCATTATAACTATTGTATCAGAATACTATAGCAGAGTCATTATAACTATTGTATCAGAATACTTTAGCAGAGTCATTATAACTATTGTATCAAAATACTATAGCAGAGTTATTATAACTATTGTATCAGAATACTATAGCAGAGTTATTATAACTATTGTATCAGAATACTATAGCAGAGTCATTATAACTATTGTATCAGAATACTATTATTATAACTATTGTATCAGAATACTATAGCAGAGTTATTATAACTATTGTATCAGAATATTATAGCAGAGTTATTATAACTATTGTATCAGAATACTATAGCAGAGTCATTATAACTATTGTATCAGCATACTATTATTATAACTATTGTATCAGAATACTATAGCAGAGTTATTATAACTATTGTATCAGAATACTATAGCAGAGTCATTATAACTATTGTATCAGAAAACTATCATTATAACTATTGTATCAGAATACTATAGCAGAGTCATTATAACTATTGTATCAGAATACTATTATTATAACTATTGTATCAAAATACTATAGCAGAGTTATTATAACTATTGTATCAGAATACTATAGCAGATGCATTATAACTATTGTATCAGAATACTATTATTATAACTATTGTATCAGAATACTATAGCAGAGTTATTATAACTATTGTATCAGAATACTATTATTATAACAATTGTATCAGGATACTATAGCAGAGTTATTATAACTATTGTATCAGAATACTATAGCAGAGTTATTATAACTATTGTATCAGAATACTATAGCAGGGTTATTATAACTATTGTATCAGAATACTATTATTATAACTATTGTATCAAAATACTATAGCAGAGTTATAATAACTATTGTATCAGAATACTATAGCAGAGTCATTATAACTATTGTATCAGAATATTATTATTATAACTATTGTATCAGAATACTATAGCAGAGTTATTATAACTATTGTATCAGAATACTATAGCAGAGTTATTATAACTATTGTATCAGAATACTATTATTATAACAATTGTATCAGGATACTATAGCAGAGTTATGATAACTGTTGTATCAGAATACTATAGCAGAGTTATGATAACTATTGTATCAGAATACTATAGCAGATGCATTATAACTATTGTATCAGAATACTATAGCAGAGTTATTATAACTATTGTATCAGAATACTATAGCAGAGTTATTATAACTATTGTATCAGAATACTATAGCAGAGTTAT